>NC_056743.1:131155578-131253078 GCF_019279795.1 Protopterus annectens | reverse complement strand
CATACACACTAGGGGAATGTTATTCAGAAGATAAGGTAATTTCAGTTCAACTTCACACACATGCACACAAAATAAACTTACCAACAGAAACACACACAAAATTTACTGCACCATTTTCACATACAAAAGTGAATATGAATATTTAGCACCGATGATAACTCTGACACCTTCTCAAATTAAATAATTCTACCTAACAATAATACAGGCCAATAAAATGGGAATGAATGAATGGAGATACCAGTTCTCATTGTGATAAAACATCATTATGATAAAGCATACACACACACACACACGCACGCACGCACACATTTTGGAAACATTTATAAGCACTCATTGTTTGCTATTGCCATATGTGTTTTACCACAGTAATAGAATATTGTTTAACGATGGTCCACGGTGGTACAGCGGTAGCGTTGTTGCCTCACAGCAAGAGGTTCTCCCATTCGATTCTCGGCTGGAGTGCCTTCTGTGTGGAGTCTGCATGTCCTCCCTGTGGTCGAGTGGCCTCCAAAAGACATGCGTGAATGAGTGTGTCTTCACTGAAGGTTGGGCATTGAGCTGGCAACTCGGCACCATAAAAATCTACTGCCAGTCATTAGCAGACCGGAGTTCCACTGTGGTGACCCCTAACAGGGAAAGCCGAAAAGACAAACAATAGAATATTGTTTAACAGCTCCTGGAATATGGGTTAGTCACTCAGCTGTATCATGCATGTACTGCTGCTACTAAAATATTTCTTATAGTAATGCCTCAGCCAGAAAACACTGATAAAGCTATTTGTCAAAAATTTATAAATCTACAGGTAGAAAATATTTCAAAATAAGAAGCAGATGGAAAATCACTGGAATAAGAGACAACTGTTGACAGTCTATTTCACACACACACACACACACACACACACACACACACACACACACACACACACACACACACACACACGCGCGCGCGCACAATAATTGTTGCACAATACTGAAATTATATAATCTACTTTCTGTAGATTTATGTAAATAATTAATCATATACATCTGTATCTGTGTGTGTGTGTATATATATATATATATATATATATATATATATATATATATATATATATATATACACACTGTATATATAAATCCCATGTGACAGTTTTTTCCTCTTTTTGACTTTTTGTCTTTTACTTTCTTTTCTTTTCTAGTTCCAGAAGAAAAAATAGAGAACTGCCCAGAGCCTGTCATACCAGTACATGGATACATGGAAGTTTTAAAAGGAACAGGAAATATAATTAATGGTTTTGCAACGGTTGGGACAGTGATACAGTTTGCGTGTAATAGCTCCTACACCCTTGTTGGAAATGAGCAAAGTATTTGCCAGAAAGAGGGAGAATGGACTAGCAGGCAGCCCATCTGTGAGAAAGGTAACTTTTTCTTAATGATTTCAGAATTTTACTTTATTGACAACAATTACCTAATATTTAAAATCAAGGTTATTGAATCTGCATCACAGATATTGGACCTTTTACAAACAGTATTCTTAAGAAGGTAGTTACTGATATTTGATGGGCTGCATTGATTATAGAAGTGGTTAAAAGTCCATGATACACCCACTTCATAACCCTTTCCTGACAGCTTGCAGAACATGTAAGGGGTCATTAGGACTACATAGTGAAATACACTAATGGCGGCCTTCAGGATGGCTGTATAAGAATTGGTAGTCATCCTGAATGGATGAATGGGGCTGAGAATGCAATCATCAATCATATGGATAATGTGGACGGAGGAGAAAAACAGATGAACTGTTATGTTAATTTAGTAAGGTTTGTTTGCTTATATGGTAGTTTTTGTAATGCCATAATAAGACTTTTTTCACTGACGTAACTACGTTTTTAATGTATAAGCTTTTCAGATTTATTTGCTGTATATATTATGTTGCCTTCCTGAAGAAGAGATATTTCCATTTGAATATTGTCAATTAGGGTATAATATGAGTGTTAGTTTATTATGCTAATTTTCACCGTACCATCTATTTTATGTTACAGTTTCACATGCAGGTTTTCATTCTTTGGCGCACTCTTCCTAGTTTACTTGATGTATCTGTCACTGAGGATCAGAGAGGACTAAGTGTCAAGTACATGAATCACTTATGAAGTAATACTATCCAGGACGACAATTAGAAAAGTGAAGATCTGTTTTATTTTAATAACTGATTTTTGTATAAAATCCATAACATTTTAGAAACGTTTCATCTTTGCACAGACTGCAAGCATACTTTCAACTTTTGAGTATTCATATCCAATGTCATTATGTAAAAATGGGTTTCCTTCAGAAGCTCGAAATACTGAAATCTCGAATTTCAGTATCTCAAGCCTAAGAAGCCGAATCCACAGAATAGCGAAAGTTTAGAAGCGCGAAATTCAAAACCTCGAATACCGGCGGTTTTGAATTTCATGCTTCTAAACCTCCGCTGTGGTCATGTATTCAAGTAAGTGTGTGTGTGTGTGTGTGTGTGTGTGTGTGTGTGTGTGTGTGTGTGTGTGTTAAGGGGTTTGGGTAGGGGCTGTGGTGTGTCAACGTATTTTGTTGCTGTGATGTGTGTGTGCGAGGAGAATGTAGCTTGTGTGGTGGTGTTTTGTGTGTGTTTGTATGTAGTGCGACCTCGGAGTGAGAATATTTAAGTGGGGGGGTACAGGGAGGCTTGCCCCCATGCTTTCATGTAGTAGAAAGATTTTGTGTGTTTGTGTGGAGAATGGTGTGTGTGTGTATGTTGTAGCACCATGAAATTCAAAACCTCAGGTATTCGAGGTTTTGAATTTCGCGGTTTTCAGTTTTTGTTGTGTTTATTCGGCTTCTTAGGCTCGAGATACTGAAATTCGAGATTTCAGTATTTCGAGCTTCTGAAGTGAATCCGTAAAAACATATCAAACCTATTAGTACCTTCTTTGCAGTAACCAGCATTTTGTAACTAGCCCATTTATAAGTATAGAATGTGATAAATGTATACCATTCCTTATCTCCAACTAGCAATATATGGGTTATCATAACTCCAAGATGCATCAAGCAGGTGGCATTTGAATTGGAAGTGTCATAGTTCTATGAGTGAAGTACCTGATCTCTGAAAAAGATGAATTTTGGAAAATACAACTGTGTTACTCTTTTTAAAAAAGTCACATGGTCTGATTTCATCCAGTACATTTAAAAGGAATAGCAGAATAGGAATCAAATATTAATGTGTTTGTGTTGCCTGATCAAGTGGCTGTAAAAGATGTACTCCTCTGTTCCATCCATATGTATTTCCAGTACCCAGTGCAGGCATGCGCTACCTTTAATTCTCTGAAGGAGTGGTGCAGAAAAGCTATCTTCTGGTGTAGTCTCCTTTACTTCTCCCGAAACAGGAGCATCTAGAAAGCCAAATGACCAATTACAAATTCATTCTCATGTCTTGGGCGAGTATCAGCTCTCCTGGAACACTTCTACCAGGATTCTTCTACTTAGATAGACAAAGTATTGCAAAAGATGCTAAAATGCCTATGCAAAATGATTGTTTCTTCAGTCTGCTCTATAGCATTCCTCATTGTAATCATGATGTTTGGTCCTTCAGAAATCACTATCATTACGAAGGCTTTTAAAACTGTAGAACGTATTACACGCATTCTTCCAGATTAATAAAAAAAACAATACATTTATTTGGAAATTTTCTTACAGCAGTTCAGCTAAAGCTGAGCAAATAATTTATTAAGTCTTTTTTTATTTATAGAGCTAGATGAGAAGATTTTCCACTGCCTACTACCTGGCATTCCCACCCATGGCTATATGGACATTCTGGAAGGCACTGGACTTATTAAAAGTGGCTATGCAACTTCAGGCACAGTGATCAGCTTTGTTTGTAATAATTCTTACGTTCCAAGTGGAAGTGAAGAAAGAATATGTCAAGAAGATGGACAATGGACAGGGAAGCAACCTATCTGTGTCAAAGGTAATTTACATATAATTATGTCAGTGTTAATGTTATCACTAATTGGAAGTGTTTAGTTTTGTGATTTATACTGTTTACTGCAATGTAAGCTCTAATTTCAAAACTAAAATGCCAGCAACTGATGTCAAATTTTTGGAATGACCCTAGATTGTTTTGTCCTATTGCCGGTCTATAAAGAATGAAGGAGGTATGGAAGAAAGCATGCTATGCAGAAAATTATGATGTGTTTGTTTACTATAGCAATAACCCACGCCTGGGTGTGGGTAATGCTGGATTTACCCACGGTTGGCGTGGTTTGGTCCCGAGGGCGAAGCCCGAGGGACCAAACAAAGACAACCGTGGGTAAATCCAGCATTACCCACACCCAGAAGTGGGTTATTGCTATTATACAATGCCATTATTTAAGAAAAGAAATAATTACTTTTCTTAAATAATGGCATTGTATAATGCCTCTTTGCTACCCTTCCGCACCTGTCTGGTGTTCCGCGGCAGTTCTGATGTACTGCGCATGCCTACGCAGTACATCAGAGCTGTGGGCAAAAGCAACGGAGAACGCAAGTTCTCCGTTGCTTTTTACTGTCTCGCTATGTTAAATGGGTTTAACATAGCGAGACAAGTTTAAAAAAAAGCAACGGAGATCTCCGTTGCTTATTTTAAAGCTGTCTCGCTATGTTAAACTCATTTAACATAGCGAGACAGGTTTAAAAAGCAACGGAGATCGCAAGATCTCCGTTGCTTTAATGTGTTGCTATGTTAAAGGAGTTTAACATAGCGAGACAGCTTTAAAAAAAGCAACGGACATCTCCGTTGCTTTTTTTAAATCTGTGTCGCTATGTTAAACTCTTTTAACATAGCGAGATTAGTTATACTAACGGAACAAGTCCGGGCGACCGGACCTTTTTCCGTTAGTATATTGAGGGATTTACCACGGGCACGCTGGTTGGTCTGGCCAATCAGCGTGCACGTTTTTAGGGTAGGCATTGTATAATAGCTGAGTAATAATGACACAGTGGCAGGGCTAAGTTTTCCTTTTTCCTTCTAACCAGTTACATATTACATAAAACATGTTTCTAAGAGGTACAACATATTAAAATATCAACCAGAAAGAAGTGCTATTCAGCTAACTGATATGTAAAATGTAATTCATTCAAACTTCCTACAAAAGTGAACTTGCTGCCATGGCAGCATTTTTAGCAAATTTAGAAATAGGACCAAATCCAAACTATTGCAGGATGTACTTCTATAATATACACATTGCTGTGCAGCACTACAGATAATTTAGAAAACAAACAAAATTGCATGTTAAGCTCCCAGATAATAATAATACAGGCATATACTGATCCAAAATGGGTACCAGCTAATACATCATGGACATCTCATATACGCATAACCTTAGGACAGTAAATAAACTGGTACACACCAACAGGAAGACTGAAAGCATGACATAAATGTATTTATTTTTAAAAAAAGTAGAATCTTTTTAAATTCTTTTCAAATAAATAAACTGAATAATATCATTCCAGTGTATGAATTGTTAGATTTATTCATAATGACATGGTCTACCCATCATAGGCTTGGTGTAAACATCACTGTTATAAGTAAACCTATCATCATCTCTAAACCAGTGCTTGTGAGCCTGATATGTACATTTCAGAGTCATTCTTCAAGGTTACATAGCATAACCATAGACAAATGAATAATAGAATAGACACGTTAAGCATACACTCTCAAGTCTCAGACTACCTCCTTACTAACAACCTCCTTTTCAATACTTAGCATGGTTTCCAACCAAACCATAGCACCACCAATGCCTTACTCTCCTTTATTAACACTATCCTTCAGCATAAAAACAATGGCTATCTCTCCTCCGCTACTTTCCTAGACCTATCTAAAGCATTTGACATGGTCCCATACAAACAATTCATCTCTGTTCTCAATAACCTATTTTTCTCTCAGTCAGTCACCAACTGGTTTCAGAGTTACTTGTCTGACTGCCAACAATCCATTGTATGGCAGAATGACATATCTCCTCAACTACCTGTCTCTATTGGGGTTCCCCAAGAATCCATCCTTGGACTCCTACTCTTCCCTATTTTCACCAATAATCTAGCCTCTGTCACAAAACATGGCACACTCATACAATACGCAGATGTCTCAACCATCATCTGCTCAGCACAGTCCCTACCCAAACTGCAAAAAGTCACACAGGAAGCCTTTTCCTCTGTTGAAACTTGGTTATCCGATGCCCAATTAATACTCAACCCAAACAAAACTAAACTACTCATCTTCCAACCCACCAAACATAGTCAAAACAACTCTCACTATAACATCACAGCAAAAGACAACACCACTATACACCCAACCGAACACACCAAATTGCTAGGAGTGGAAATAGGCAATAAATTAAAATTGGGCATTCACATATCCATGACAATAAAAAAAGTCCACAAAAAACTAGGAACGTTCTACAGAAATAAGCAACGTCTCACCAAAACAGCAAAGATTTCAGTAGCAAATTCCCACCTTATCTCCACCCTATTTTATGCCTCTCCAATATATATACCAACCTAAGGCAATGCGATCTAAACAAGCTCGAGACCTTCTACAACAAAATCGTCAAATTCACCACAGGGGCATCTTACCGTAGTCACCACTGTCTCTCACTTGATGAACTGGGCTGGCTTGAACTCCCTCACCACCTTCACTGGTATCAACTCACACTCGCCCACAAATTAGTAAACTATCCACTAAAAGTCCCATCCCTCCAGAATCTACTCCATCCCTATCGCACCACCAGACCACTAAGATCCACCAATAAAAATCACTTACAGGTCACTAAAGCCAATAACTGTGCTGGAGAAGCACTATTCTCTTGCCCCATAGCTAAATTATGGAACTCCCTCCTACCCACAATTACCTCCGTACCATCATGCACCCACTTCAAAACTTTACTAAAAGCGCACATAAAAACATGCTGGCTATGCCCTTGCAACTCCCCCTTTAATATCACCCACCCACTACCTTTCTTTCTACCCCACTAACTACCTTGATTATAGCTAACTACTTATTATACAGCAGGAACATCTTATTGTAATAATTGTTAATGTCTGTTATGCACTTCGCAAATTATAAAGATTCTAGTTGTCTACTGATGTACTATGTTCTTCATCTTTAACTATGTTTGTAATTGTTAATTGCTATGTTGATCAAATTGTTAATTGCTATGTAAATCCAATGTAACTACTGTCTGTATATTTTAACTGTGGAGCTTTTCTCCCCGGGCCTCCGCTGAAAATGGACCTACGTCCAGTCGGACACTCCTGGTCAACAAATGTAAATAAATAAATAAATAAAATAATATCTGACTGTTGGTGGACTAGCAATTCTCTCTTTCAGGACTTCAAATGCTCTTTGGTTTTGCTCTAAACAAGACCAGGATGCATCTTTACATGTCAGCTCTCTGGGCGGTGCTGAAAGTTGGCTCAAGTCTGGAATAAACTCACCTAAGTAATTAACCATGCCAAGAAAATGTTGCAGGGCTTGCACATTGTGTGTTGTGGGCATCTCAAGAATGGCTGTTTGTTTGTAAGGGTCTGGTTGTAGGCCTGTACTTGCAAACAAATGACAAACATTAAGTGACTTCATGTAGCTTGAACTATCATTTCTGGGCAGTGAGCTTAAGATTCACTTGACTTATCCTTTCCAGAACTTTTCTGAGGATTTTGTCATGCTCTGCTTCATCATGACCTCCTACAAGTATGGCATCTATTATAATAGCACAATGATACCCAGAAAATTTTGCTCCATTGCACATTGAAAGACTTCACTTGCAGAATTTATCACAAATGGCAGTCTCAAAAATCTGTACCTGCTAAACAGAGTACTGAAAGTAGTGAGCAATGAGAATTTCTTGTCAATCTGAATTTGCCAAAATGAACTCTTTGCATCTAAGACAAAAAAAAAATAGTGGCATTTGGCATCAAGGCTGCAAATTCTTCAGCTGTGCGAATTGGATGATGAGGTCTTTTTAATGCTTTGTTCAAATATTGTGGGTCAATACATATTCTGATGTCATCTGTGCTTTTCTTATGAGCTACCACGATGGACAATACACATTCAGTTGGAGATTCAAACAAATCACACCAATTTTTAAACTGTCTCTGGGCCCTAATAGTGACAGGACGTGCCTCTTGACTACATAAAATAACAAGTCGTAGCTTCTTCCAGCAGAGTAACATGAAAGCACTACTAAGCCTTTGGTCTGAATTTCTTCACCTCCTTAAGCAACAAGCTTTGCATACCTTGCCAAATCAATCAATGTTCCTTTTTGATAAAAGAATGTGGGTCTTTTGATTTACAAAATGCTTTGAAATGATTCCATTTATTGCATTTGTGGCATTGCTGACCAAAATCTAAAAATGTTTTCCCTTTTAGATTCATGATTACCACCACGATTATGACAGATATCAATGAAACTAGGCTGGGGGCCATTGTTTTGAGTTTGCTGACTCACTCTTATGCTTCACTGAGACTGTGTGAAGTATGGAATTTGCTAGAAAGCTCAGGGGTTTACAGTTGCTATGTGCTTGGGCCTGTTTCTTGTGACAACGTGGTGCATACTATCAACATGAGCTTTGTCACTGTGCCTTCTAGAGCTGCTCTCATTTGTGAGCATATCTGTGTGCTTTTCTGTTAGCTCATATATCTGAAAAATCTCAGTGGCCTTATTCAAAGTTAAATCACTTTCATGAAGCAAAATCTTTCTCATAGCATCATCTTTTATACCACACACAAGTCTGTCTTTTATCAACTCATCCCTTAAGTTACCAAATCTGCACGTTTTAGCCTTATTTCTCAGGTCATTTATTTATGCTGCGAACGTTTCACCAGGCTTTTGATCCCTTGTGTAAAATAACTGCCTTTCCATTACACATTTCTCTAAATTTATGTTTTAAGCACTCTGGGTCCAACCTTGACTTAGCCTGTACAACAATAATGGTAGTTTCCCCCTCTCTGGTATAGATAGCAGGTGCATACACAAGTGAGCATTCCTTTCTATGGCTTCTGAACCAGCTAAATTAAGCAGAATAAATGCCTTTGTTTGGGCATCTTTATCAGAAAATGCAGCCTGTATGAAAATGTTGTACCCTTGCTCAAACACTGTCCAGTTCTCAGCAATATTACTGTCAAACACAAGTGCACTGGGTTTTCGCAATCCATCTGGCATGCCCACAAAGTATGCACAAACACACTGAAAATATGGTCCTTGTAATTATGTATGAACAGTTTTATGAGCTTGTAACAAGATTCAAATGCACAATAAACTATTTGAAATACTGTACTTAGCGAAATATGCTCTGTAATGGCTGTACTTTGCGAAATATGCCTTGTAATGTCTGTACTTTACAAAATAGCTTTACTGTAACACTGTACAAACATGCAAACATTTTATATACTTCTGATAACTCAGATATCTTTGCTTAATATGAAAAATACACAGGTTTTGCAAAAATGCGGTTGTTTCCCCTTATTTTATTCGTTTTATACAATTCGGACTTTTATTTCAAACATTTTCTGTAGTAATCTGAATATTTTTTATCAATATTGTGCATATCAGTTTATGTGAAAGTTATTTAGAATGCTATGTGTGCCTCGTTTCATATTATGTGAAAAGAAATAGTGCTGAGCAAGTTTTAATACCTGTTTTGTGAAGTACGCACATTTAGGATGGACCACTCTTGTATATTCCTCCAGCATCTAAACAAGAGCCTCTAATAATTTTACCCAAGCCATTTTTGACCTTATACCCCTTCAGTATGCTTCTTTTAACTCCATGTCCTTTTAGATATGCAGCTTCTGGCACTGTGTCCTTTAGACATGCCGCTTCTGACACCGTGTCCTTTAGACATGCCACTTCTGACACCATCTCACTTGTTCATCTCTAATACATAAAACAAGAAGGCTGGGATTTTCGTTCAGATGCTTTAATACCTAGAAGCACATCAGGATGGATAGCAGCATCATAAAACATGAATGAACTAGTTAACAGACAGACCTTATATACAGACATGCTTATATCTCAACTGCTTACTACAAAATGGCAGTCAGGCTCGCACGTGCTCAGTATTTATACACTTGTGCAAGACCTAGGATAGCTTCTTAAAGATATATATATATATATATATATATATATATATATATATATATATACACACATATATTGGTCTACACCTATCATGCCTAGACTATGCAATCTCACACAGCTTTTATAAAAGTAGATCACACTTTTTAAGCATGTGAGTGTTCTTTATGAATACAGTGTAAAACAAAATTTAACATAATTATAGGCATGCCTTGCTTTAAAGTGAATGGCACATGATCTAAATTTATACATATAGGCAAAATAAATTTCTTCTCATTGCTAGCATTTTAATTAAAAACGGAAATCCAAGTCCTTTGTTTAATACACTGCTTTTTATGGCACGGCCCATAAGACATACTTTAGAAATTTACTTAACATCCTGTCTTATAATAGTGTAAAAGGAGTACTTATTATAAGCAAATTATTTCACATGGAGCTTACTGTTTTTCGTTTTTCTTTTAATTTACTTTTCATCATGTGATGCTAAGCCTTGACAGGAAAGAAAGTGAACAAGGTCCAAGTATGTTTTTAATTGTTCCTCTTCATTGTTGAATGTGTTTTTCATTTTTTTTGTAGCAAGGTCATTAATACATATTTTACTTATCAAGTTCCTGAATGATTGTACCAGTGAGTAGAAAAAAAATAACACTCCTAATTATTTATTTATCCAACCATCTACCCACAACCCATCCATGCTATGTTTACTAGATTAGTTTCATTAGGTTAGTGGCCTCTTTTCAAGTTATTTATACTTTTCCTACTGTTTTCAGTAGGTGTGTGGGATCTTTGACATCCATCCGAGTTACCACTAACTCAAGTAGATCAGACCTCAGTTTAATGTCTCATCTGAAGGACGACACACCCAGGAGTGCCACACCCCTCTATTACTTTCTCAGCAATCCACCAGCTTGACTGAGGATAAAATCCAGTGCCGTCTGGTTCTCCAGCACCACTGACATAAAATGCATTACTAAAAAGGTAATTTATACATATATACATATTATATCTGGGTGGCACAGTGGTTAGTGTTGTCGCCTCACAGGATTTATTGATGATAGTTGGTTTGAGGAGGGGATCGGAATCAATAACTATTCTTTGTTAGCCTAAAGTATCACTTGAGCAAAGCCAGAAGTCTGATAAATACTGTTTGAGTTGATTTTTAAATTGAGTTAAGTTGCTGGTGATTCTATTAGTGTGATGAAGTGCATCCCAGATTTTTGCAACATACTTTGAATATAGAGAGTCCCCAGCACTGTTTGTGAATTCAGTAACTTGTAATAATGATTTATTTGTTGATTGAAGTATACATTTGTTGGAATAAGGTTGAGTTGTATTTAGGAGAGCAGGGATTTTATCTAGGTGATTGAGTAGTTTATGAGCCATTGTTAACTGGGTGTATGTCTGGAAATATGGGAGTTCTAGCCAGGATAGTTTTCTTAGGGGAAGACAGTGGTGTGTACTATGTGAAGAGTCTGTGGCGAATTTTGCTATTTTATTATAGCATGTTTCTAGTTTGTCTAGGTCTGCCTTTTTCAGGTTGGTAAGATGGAAGAGGTATAGAGGAGAGTTGAGAGGAGATGTGTTCTGGCTATGGCTAGTCTAGAACTGTCTGTCAGAAATGTTTTATGTATACCCATCTTTTTATGAACTTTAACTGTTTGTGATATGTGTAGATAAAAATCTCAGTTTATTGTCAATTTGAACTCCTAGTAGTTTTGTTTGTGGTTCTGGGGTTATTATTGTACTGTGTGAAGCAGTGATGTAGATTAGGGGGGACATAATACTCAATATCTATGTTTAGAATATTGTGTTTTTGATTTTTGTTAATTTTAATTTTTGAAATTTTAAATACTTTTTAAAGTTTTTTTCTGACTACTGGTTATTGTAGTCTGCATTATCTCCTTTGTGGTAAAGATTAATAGTTAATATAGTCAAAATCATCGTATAAGCCTACTGGAAAACCTAATATAAACATTATATAAAGCACTTTTGTTTTCACAATCCCAAACCAATACCCCGGACTCCAGGTTTTTGGTTAATTAAATTCAGTAGTGATGTGCCTAGTGTTGTTTATGTGGCCCAGTATAGATTTTGAATTATCTTGCATGAAGACACAACACTAATTTTAAATGACATTGTACTCCCCTTCCCCCCTTTTGTGCTCACCAGCATACAATTGACTGCCATCCTGTTTTGACATGTCATTGTCTTCATGGCAGTCTTCTCAGTTGTCATTTCCAGTTTTACTCCTGATTTTTTTTAACAAATTAGATAATGGTCTAACTTTATTAATGATGTGCCCCGCACCATAGAAATAGGATGGAATATATATTTTAGCCTCTTGTTATTTTTCTTTTTGATTTAGCGTTTTTTTGAGGTAGAGTAGGATAGTTTGTGATTGAAGGAACAATATAGCCAGCATAGCACCTTTCTGAGCCATCAGTAGGCAATCAGCTGTAAACTCTGTTTTTGCAAATGTAGTAGCAGCCTTTGAATATATTCAGTTCTTGACCCCTGAGGGATGAGTCTGGAAACCATTTATGCTGGTCTCTCGTGATTCTGTATTTTCTGTCTCCCACTGCATGATGTTCTTTTCATTTGAAGCAGATTTGTCCTCTTGCCAATGTTAGCCAACTTGATATAGACCTTGTGGGTAAAATCAGTAACACTCTTTTACGTTGTGTTTTGATTGGACAGTCTCTTCAAATTCTGTTTGCAGCAAAGATACTGGAAGACATGGGAATTTCTTCTTTTGCATGATGAGAGATATGGCTGCAAACCCAGCAAATGATTTATTCAAGTTCATGGCATAACGGCGGAGCATGGTTAGTCAAGAAGTGCACCTCTAGCCTTTGTTCTGGCACAGGTTCAGTAGGGCACATAATCCTAAAATATGCATAGCTGCTATGTACTTTCTCAGCTTTTCAATCAGAAGCTTTTATAGTAAATGGCTCTGTTGGGTAAAATGGTTGCTTTTACTGGCTGACTTAATATTAAAGGAGAATAGGTAGCAAAGTGGTTGCACTTTGTGGACAAATGAAATGCCGTCTTTATTTCTGAAGCTGTAAGTTCAATTTCTGATGCACATCTCAGGATGCTTCTTGAGAAGGGATATGATCATATTCAAACATCTCTGGAGCTGATGTTTTTTGGCTTCTTATTTACTGGACTTCAGCTATATATCTTTGGAGTTTGGAGTTTCTTCTTTGTCAGAATTTACAATGACTGTCTTTTTTAACTGGCTGGCATGGATTCCTCATGGTAGGTGTTTACACTTTATGGATGTTCATAGGTTCATAAGTAGGTACTACTCTATCGGCTCAAGGGCCTACATAAGCCTAGCCAACATGGTTCCCTGGCTTATGCCTCCCAAGAAAGTTATTTTCCTGTGCCACTGTTGAGCAGAGACAAAGAAGTGATGCCCGGGGTGTATTTCCTATTTCCCATCCACTCAAGATTTTTCTTGAAGAGTGCTAATGAAGAACTTTGCTTGACATAGATGAGTAGCTTGTTCCAGAGTATGTGAAGTCTCTGGGTCAGGAATCTATCCCTTGGGGTAGTTAAATCTACCAGACAAGGTCCTTTTCATCTAGGCTCTCCTGCTGTATTTTATGGAACATCTGTATTAGAACTCGGTCATCTGGCAAAAACGCATGGCAATTTTTTTTTCTTCCTGTGGAAATGCCTGCTTGGTAATTGGCATTATTAATTTTAATGCATATATTAAGCTTCCTGCAATATTTAATAATAATGTTCTATTGCAATAAATAATCATTTTTATTCAGTCTTGATGGTGGCATGCCAGGAACCCCCAATGGGTGAATACTTAATCTTGTTGCCTTAGGTTATATGATATACACCAATATATGTGAAGTATAATGTTTGTGAATGTGAACTTGTTAATACTTTTGTAGAAATGTAAATCTACCTATGTCACAAGTGATAATTCAATAAAAGTGTTTAATTGTTTCCTATACTATTATCAACTTAAAATCCTCAAATTTAATGACAGAACATCAGGCCATTTTACATCCTTTTCTTTTACAAAATTTTGCCAGCTTATTTTCAAAATATCATTATATCCTTTTTACTTGTTCTGAGGCTTGTGGCCTATAAATGTAGTAAAATGTTAAATCCAGAATTTCCATAGAAATTATTATTATTATTATTATTATTATTTCTAATTAACTTATATAGTACCTTTTGTGCAGAGTCTGCATGTCATCCATGTGGTCATGTGGGTTTCCTCTGGGTGCTCCGGTTTCCTCCCACATCCCAAAGGCATGCTATAGGTGGATTGGACAATGTAAATTGGCCCTAGATGTGAATGTGTGTGTGTGTGTGTGCACCTTCTGTGAAAGGTTGGGTGCCGATCTGGCAAATTGACAACGTAAAACTCCACTGCCAATCTTGAGCTGACAGGTGATCCACTGTGGCGACCCCAAACCGGGAAAACCTGAAAGAAGAAGCTTGGACAAGCTTCCTTTGTATGTCATTCTACCTTTGATAACAGCATTCATGTTTTCATATAATGGGGAAATAGTGTTCTGTTCTTATTCACTCATGTTATCCACCAATTAATTTTAATTCTTACTGATAGATAATAACAACTGTCTAGCAGATTCATCTAACTTATATTATTTCATTAAATATTGTGGGAGTTAGATTTTCCATTTTCAAAGCAATCAGACCATAATACTAATCCATTCCGTTTTCTTAAATATAAGTTACTTTTTAGTAAGCTATACAAGTTAATTATAATTAATAGTAATAATAATAATAATAATTTTGATGCAAACTTCTGGAACTTTTTAGATAGTAGTGGGTGACTCAATAGATAGTAAGAATATAACTTTGTTAGTTAAATCAGTTAGTAAAACTTTTTCAGGTTTGTACTGGAATATATATATACATACACACACACACACACATATATATATATATATATATATAAAATGTTTGTTAATCCCTATAAAATCTCTAAATTTTGTAAAATGATTTCTACAGTTTGTTGAGGATGTAGTAAAGATATAAAAGCTGAGTGGACACACATGTTTATGGATTCAGAAAAATCAAATGTATATTGGGAAGAGATAAGTATGTTTTTAAGGGGTTATGGTGTGATAATTTTTGTTTAACTAGATCAGTAATACTAATGAATGTTCCACTTCCTGTATCTGTAAAAGCAAAAAAGTAACAAATGTTTTGGGCTCTTTTGGCAGTTGCCAGAAAAGTTATTAAAAAAATTTTGGAAATCGAACTCAGTTCCTACGTTCAAAGAATTTTTAAATTTAACAGCAATACTATGTCAAACTGTAAAACAACTGATTGGAATAAGATCTATAAATCATACTAAGAGTTTTAGTGGTTGGGATAACATTGAAATGTTGCTACTGAAATACCAAGATTCTTAATGTGTTAATTGTATAAGATTGCCTTAATGATTCAACGTATTCCAATTATTGTGAAGCAATATATAAAGTTGAATTTCTTCCTGTGTATATATTGTAAATATGTTAATAAACATTTTCTTAAAAAATATTTAATCCACTTGCAGAACTCTACTTAATTATTCTATTACCTGCCCTGTAAAGTGAGTCACTTTCTTTAACAGGTTTTATATATTGTGGTTGTGTCTTCCTTACCACAAGACAAAGCTTCTATCTATTTGGCGAACATGCATACATACCTCTCAACCTGGAAACATCAAAAATCTGGACAAGGCCCATGAAAAATAGGTACAAATCTGTACGCTGATTAACATCTAATTTGCATACATAATTATGTAACCCCACCCACTCCAATGGAATTGTGGGACACCAACTTTCGAACACAAATTAAAGAACAGACAACCAAAACATGGCACCAGAGTCCCCCTGCAGCCATTCCAGTGTCCTGTTACCTGGCTATTTTGCCCCATTTACCATAAACACTACTAATGTATGCATACTGCTTGACTTCTACAATGATCTGAATTTTATTTTTATATTTTACAGCACAACAATGCAGAAACACTAAAAGACATCATCTGGTAAACAAAGCAATACTGTCTCACAATGAAAATAGGCTTGACATTAAACTTTGCCCTTGAAACTCACATTCATTGAAACAGCATTGAAACCCACACACACCACATCCAAAGAAAATGCATCTGGCCAGTGGTGGATAAAGATTACCTTTGGGCTGTTTTCAAATCATTGGCCCCTTGTACACAAAACAAGAAACATACATGTGTTCTTTTCTTTATACACCTTCCTGACTTTATTAAATTATATTCCTTGTATAATACAACACACATGTTAGAGGAGCGCATTTTAAATTTATTGTTTGAACATTTTACCAGTAATCTGTACTATAGGCAATGAAACAAAACACATTAACCAATAATGACAAAACTTCCCAATTCAGAACTTTTCCATCATAAAAGTCTGCTTCTAAACCCACACTATAAATACAATGACAGTAGTGTAAGCCATAGGCATCTTGCACAGCGTCTCACACTTATTTTCAATTTCATTTTTTTTTTGGGGGGGGGGCAAAAGGTCAAAAACCAGGGACACATTTTAAACATTGCTTGTATAATTTTGTAAAGTTGCTAGAATAAAATGCTGTGCTACCATCATGCATTTCACTGGCAGGTTTTGAACCCAAGACTCCATGCACTACATTCAGAACAACATACTACTACTATCCCAAATCAGCAGCTGCCTGAAAAATAGGAAGACTGAAATCATTTAGTGAATTCATTTCTCACTTCTCAACATAGCTCTTAACCTCAACACAAAAAACATGGACAAACAACAAAGCCAACAATGGGGGAATACAAATTCACTTCTCACTTACCATATCTCTGAACTGTTAGCACAAAAATGTTCTTACTTCTCATCATAGCTCTCTGAACTCTTAGTACAAAAAAAAAAATCTGGACAAAGCTCAGAACATAACTTTCAACTGTTAGAGAAAAAAGCTCTCAACTCACTCAGAAATGTTGGTGGCTAGGGATAGTAGGCTCTTTTTACCCTGTACTAAAGGTACAGGGTTTGAGCCTGAATACCTCTAGCCACCAAGTGTATTTAACAAAACTTGGTAAAAACCGAGTAATTCGGAACGGTTGGGAGGTCTGATACATCTATATATATATATATATATATATATATATATATATATATATATATAGACACACATATATATATATATATATATATATATATATATATATATATATATATATATATATATGTGTAGTTATATGGATATATGCTGATTTATCTGAAAAGCAGCATATTGAAGCACAACTGCTCAAAATTATACTATAAAAAAACCCAAAATGACAGTAAACTCCATGTGGGGGAGGGATGCACCCCCATCCCTTACTAATTATATATACGAAATGCGAGATCACACTACAGTGGGGAAAGGGCAAATTCCCTTACTCCCACTGTACCACAATTTCTCACATAAACAAACCAGACATGTTAGAGCAACTGACACTTATCCGGCACCATAGCTATTGTAAAGCAATTCATCTGTACTTGATATTCCCTTACTAGCCAGCTTTTAAGGATGTATGCCGTCTTATAAGTTGTTTTATTGCTGAAATAGGACAGAGGTTTATTTCCTGTGTAAAAAATGTGTTACAAATATGTGCCATATTTTTTTGTGTAATGACAAGTTTGCATGTATTATTTCCTGTCATATTACACGTCAGGAAGACATTACTCTTTTCTTTGCCGTTTAGTCCCATGATGATGATGATGTCTACTTTTTTTTAATAAAGCAAGTGTCTCATATCCCACATATCTGAAACAGACAATGGTTTCCTTTAAAAATGTATGTATTATCGCTGCAATCCTGGAAAATTTTTGAGAATAAATCCCGAAAAGAAATCTATGATGTCAGTTCTCCCCATGGTTATTAATAATTTTCTATGCCATGTTTTCCATTGTCAAATCACCAATCTATAACTTAAAACAATAAATGTTTGGGAAAATCTATGTTTTGAAAAGTAAAATGACAGTTATCATGACATCTCTTATAGTATGAGATTCCTTTTTGGTATGTAATATGAATAGTTACGAACAATTAAAATAGGACTGCAGTTAATAAATCAGAATAATCAGTAAAACACTATATTAGAAAGTGAAAAGTAAATATGTAGTGACAGAAAAACAACAGGAACCTCATGCATGCATTTAGAAGCAGGCTTACCCATTAAATACAAAAAACACTGCAGAGAAGCATCCATATATTAAAACTTGCCAGAGACATTTTCCTGAAATTAGCTACACCTATGCATTTTTTTTTCTGCAGCCACTTGAAGAATTATCTGGGATTTCCTCTCTGCAGATAACAGTGTAGTCATGCCAGCAGCTGTTTACTGCATGTTTTTCAGCTATTTATTTTTGCAATTGGCTTAATTTGTTTTGCATTAGTTTTATTTTACTGAACTATAGAATGTTATGCCATATTTGACTTTTGTATACTGTTTCTGTGTGCTGACACAAAACACCTGTGCTTCATACTAAATGAGGCTCCCTTGGCTTCAGTGTCCTTCCCTTCCTTTTTGCTGTTACTTTTGGCAGACCAGCCAGCAAGTATGAATTCCTGACTTTTAACTAGGTCTCCAGTTGTAAATTTGGAAAAAGGAACTGCAGATACATTCAGCATTAGTTCTTATTTTTAATCTAGAATATGGCAGTTTCCCACGTTGGAAACCATGATTTCACTCCACAAAAACAGTGCTGTTTGTGCCTAGAGAGAGAATGACCTTTTAAGTGTTAAGGCACCTGCAGTTGATGGTTTTAACTCAATGTGCTGGTAGCTTGATGAAGAAAATGTCAGTGCATTAAAATATTGCTAAAAGGGGCTGCATTGACTTCAGTGTCCTTCCCTTTTTCTGTTACTTTTGGCAGACCAGCCAGCAAGTATGGATTCCTGACTGACTGCAAATCTAACAGACATAGTCAGTGAATACAGATTAGATGTATGGATCACTGATTGATCAATGGCTCACTCACACACACACACACACACACACACACACACACACACACACACACACACACACACACACACTCACCTGTCCTTACCTGCCTGAGTAGTTTGTTCGGCTTGATGGACGAACTACAAGCCCTTCTTCTGTTCATTTGCGCCATTAATCCTTCCTCCTAGTGTTGCTGCCCGGCCACCGCCATAATTCCCGCCGTTTCAGGCGAACTGCTCAGCTTTCCTCCTAGTGTTGCTGACTTGCTGCCCGGCCATCGCCATTAATCCCGGCTCGAATTCCCGCCGTTTCAGCCAGCCGGAAATGATGATGTGAGCTCCTTGAGCTCAATTCCGACTGGCTGGTAGCCTGGCGGAGCTGACGTCATTGTGCACGTGATGATGTCAGCTCCGACAGCGCAAAAATTTTAAAAATATAAAGGAAAATCGGAAATGAAGGGGTGCCACTCGGGAATCGTGGCACCCCTTCATTTGGACCCCAAAACTCGGTAAAAACCGAGTAATTCGGAATGGTTGGGAGGTCTGCATGCATCTAGTTGCTGAAACAGACCTACATTCTTGACATTTGTCCCCCTGTAAATTTTAGAAGGATCCCCATGTGCTTGGCAAGGTGGAGAATCTAGTTTTTGTTTTACGTTTTATGTCATGAGACTGACAGGTCAAACAGTTTGTCAGATCTGATGGGCCACTGTGGAGAAACCCAGATCATACTAACTTTTGCCGCTGCTGCTTTAATCATTTCTCCTTTCTTTTTTTAATTTCTCCAAATCTTTTGGGTTTCTAATATCATGACAGGAATGAACCCCATTCCTAAGACAAAGTATGATTTAAGTTCATGAAATTAGTATTGTTTCAATCTCCGATGTCAGCCAAAGGTGCTCTTTGCAGCACCTGCAATGTGCCCAGTAATGACTCCTTCTGCAATTCGTATGGAGTTGTATGTATTGGTAACATATCTGAATATGACTGTAGATTCTTTTTTTATAAGACCTGTTGCTGCTACTGCTATTGGGATTGTCTGGATGTCTTTTCTCCACATTGCTCTCATTTCTACCTGCAAACCTGATATTTTATGACTTTTTGTCTCTCTGTACACAAGACACTGTAGTCACTGGGTGTGGCAATTTCAATGATCAATGCTACTTTTATCTTCTTTCATAGACCACTATATCCAGTTTTCTTGCATCTATCTTTTGAACTGTTGGTAATGGGTGATCCCATGTGATGTAGACTTTATCATTTTCTGTGATGTTTTGTGTCTTATATTTCCAGTGTTTTTCAGACACTCCAATACCATAATGTTTGCACAATCCCCAGTGCAGCAGTCTTACCACATTATTATACCTTTCAGTATACAGTCCTTCTGACATTAGTATGTCACAACCAGCAACGAGGTGTGTGACTGTTTCCAATTCTGTTTTACAAAACTTGATTTGTCTGTTTCTCCCACATGCTCAATGGACTTTGTAAACCAATGTGTACTTAGCCCAATATCTTGGACCACCAATATTAACCTTTTATCTCTTGCTTTGAATTCACCTCTCCTTAACCATTCCTGTGTTCAGTCCAGATCAACATGAGATTCTTCCAGAAGTTTTCTATACTTGCAACTATATTTATGCATTTTCCACATTTTTGCCTTCTCATCTGAGCCTTCACCTTGTATTATTTCTTTTGTTTTAGGCACATTCAGTTACTGCCTGATTTTTGTCTACTTCTGGTTTGATTTCCATTCCAGCTTGATGCCGATATGCTTCTGCTAGACTAAGCAGGGAGGTCATCTTAGATTTATTCTCCTCATGTCTCAAAACTTTCATTATGTTTGGGTCTTGTGAGGTCAGCAGATATGTGTTGAGTCACACAATTGCAGATCTATACATGTAATCAGTTTCAAGGAGGCCCATCCCTCCTTCGGAACGGGAATATATAATCTTGGTATGCACTGATTTTTATAAATCATTTGGTGAGCATGAAGCATCCTTCTTGTTTTCCTATCTAATCTAGCCAACACATTTTGGGGCCAGTCAATCACTCCAAAACTGTAAGTTAGGACAGGATGAGCAAATTGATTTATCAACTTTCAGGATTAATTTAAGTCTTGTAAAATATTCCTTACTAAGTTTTATTTGCATTTGTTCATATTTTATTGTTAATCCTTCAACAGTTCCCAAATATTTATACACTCCATCTTGCTCAAGTTCTTTTATATCATATTCTTGTCCCAAACTGATGTTTTCTTGGTGTGCAGCTTTCCTGCTTTAAAGGTTGCTTTTGCACATTTATGAAGACTAAGTGACATTCTTATATCATCTGAAAAAGTTTTGACGAATTGCAGTTGTGCTTTGAGTTCATCATCTGATGAGCTCTGCGCTTTTAAATCATTGACAAAGAAGATGAGAAGTCTTCACACTTTGCTGTTTTCTAGGAGCCAAATTATAGCCATGGTTTTAAGTAGACAGCTTAATGGGTTAAGCACAAGACAGAGAGTCACCCTGGAATATCCCCCTTTGAATTTTTATCCCTGGAATAATAATCTGTCCTTTATCATGGCTTAACTGCAAAGTGATCTTCCACTGTTTCATGGTTACTGTATGTAATCAATCAGTGTAGGGTGTATCTTATACATTTTTAAGATCTCTCTTATGCATGAGTATGGGATACTATCAGATGCTTTTTTGTAGTCAGTCCATGCCATACTTAGATTCTTCCCTTTCTTACAGTTCTCCACTATAACTTTAGTTGACAAGTGATCCTTTGTTCCTTACAACTTTCTTTTATTGCCTTTTTCTTCTATTGCCATAATTGAGTTTTCTTCTAAATGACTATAAACTCTGCCTGGTCTGGCCCCATTGTAGGAATGTTTATGTATTTTAAGGATTTTACATTGTCATTTTTTCAAGTCCTACCTGGCACCAGTGCACCTACCAGGAACACTTTTTTCTCTGTGTTCACTCCTTTCTCTGTGTGTAATGCAACATGGTACACAAGGGCAAAGTAGGGCAGCCATTCCTTTGGCAAAACCGGACGGTCAGACATGTTTCACCAAATGTGTTCAGGATATAAAACACAATCTGATTTTTTTCATGATTTTTTTTCTTCCTTAGTTGCTCTATATTATATAACTGCCAGCTCATGACATTTAAAAAAGGTAAAGGTAAGTTATTTTTACCTATAACAGGCAGTACCACAGCTTTAGCTGCCTTATCTACTAATGCATTGCCTAATGCAACCCGCCTGTTACCTCTTGAATGTGCCCTTGTGGCAATTTTAAAGCTTTAAGAGATTTGCTGCATTTATTTCATTTTTATCGGACTCCCTTTAGAATTCAATAACTCTCTTTGAGCCAAGAAATATCTAAAATCATGAACAACACCAAAGACATTCTGCCATAAGGGTTGTCATGTAAATAGTAGCAGTCTTCCATTTAGACAGCATTCAAGCCCTAGTCAGAGCAATCAGTTTGGATATCCGTGCAGAAAAAACACTCTTTAAGTTTCCTTTCTCTAAAATAGCATTTTCAGAGCATAACTGCATATTCACTTTTCATATTTTTATGGTGTGTCTTTGATGTGAAACATTTGTGAATAAAGTTAGATCTGGGTTCTGAGGAGTGATCTATTTTAGTCTATTTTTGACTTTGAACACATTTCTACCACTTGGATATGTCACAAGGTATCTACAATAGCTGGAAGCAAAATATTGAACACCATTCTAAAGAAATATATGTACCTTTCAATAGTAATAATTCATTTTCCTTTACACTTGAAGATGATAGGAGCCAAGTCTTATGTTTTAAAGTAAATAGCTACTGCGTGATGAGGTACAGCAACAGTCAGTGGGAAACTAAGACTAAAGAAGCTGAAAGAAAGTTTTGCAATATTTGGTGCTGCAGCTACTGGGTTTGATGCAGGGCAGAAATCCAGCAGCTACTGTCTGATGCAGGGCATAAATCCAGCAGCTATTGTGTGCGATGCAGGGCGGAAATCCAGCAACTAGTGGGTTTTATGCAGGGTGGCAGCAGCTATTGTGTGCGATGCAGGGTGGAAATCCAGCAGCTAGTGGGTTTTATGCAGGGTGGGAATCCTGCAGCTACTGGGTCTGAAGCAGGGTTTGCTTGTCTAGTTATATTGTTTCCCTTTATCGGTAAAATCAAACAAGTACCTCCTATCAGGATGGATAGGAATAGAATGGAAAGCTGGGTAGCCTTATCTGCAATTGGACCTACTTTGGCTTTTGCTGTTATGTGCTCATTACTTTGTCTGTCCCACAGTGTACATTTACTAAACTTTTTTAAAGCAAAATGTTAGGATAACATGTTGAAAGAGGGCATGGATAATTTAATGTATATCTGCAAAGATTCCTGGCATTTTTCTTATCACATTTTTTGTGCTTTCTATTCACTCAGACATATTACATTAAGTGTACATATAGTCTACAGTTTGTGGTAACCTGTATGAATCCCTGTCAATATTTAAAGCTGCAAGAATATCAATAGGAAAACTAAAATTAGAAGGAAGGAAGTGTATGTTATGTCTGTGTTGTCTGTTCACTCAGAAAAGTGTACACTTAGTGTAGGCTTTATTGAATCTGGCCCTATATTTTTCAAGGGACAACTATTTAGGCATAAAACTGGAGTAGCAATGGGGTAACGTGCCCCCATTTTTCCCAATCTTGTAATGAGCTACTGGGAAAATAATTTCATAATGGACAGTCAATTTAAAGAGGCCCGGTTTCTTTATACAAGATTTTAGTTGATATATTTATTTTATCAAATGATTCCCATACTAAGATACAAGAATTTCTAGAATAAATGAACAACACAATTGAATTTTTGAAAATTTTCATATACTAATGATAAGGACAAAAATGTATATTTTGATGTTGATTTACATAATGTTGATGTTAAACAGAAGTATTGATCCAGTATATATTGGAAACGGACTTTTTCTAATGCTTTTTCAAAATATAAAAATATGCATCCTAAACATCTAAAGAAGACAGTCGTGAAAGGTCAGCTACTGCAGCTGTTAAAAATGGTTTCTGATATAGATGTGTTAAATGATGAATGTGAAATTTTGGCTGGAATTTTCTGTAAAAGAGAATGACCAGGTGAATCTGTAAGGAATATTAAGGAGAAGGTTTTAAGTAGAAGACTTAGTGCTTTTTATATGCCCTTCATTGATTCTAACAGAAATGAAAACAGTGACAATCTGAGTAATACTGACCAGTTAAATTTAGGGGAGTCAAACAATAATTGTGGCAGGTATAAAATCACTATTTTTAATTATCGATAATAGGAGTATTTCAAATGTCTTGTATACAAATTGGACTCTTTTTATGGGGGTCAGGACTATGTTGGAAAAAGTGGGTGAAAAGCCCAGTATACTATGTTGGAAGGCTAAATCCTTTAAGAACTACTTAGAAAGTGGCAACAATCTAAGATGTAGGAATAATGACTATATGACTAATAGGGTATGTTTATGTGCGGATGTTGCTCCTAATGTGCTTTTATATGTATAAAAGATGCTTTTTAGGTTAGGAATATAACTTATGAACTTAAAGGAAGGTTTTCTTGCAGTTCTGTATTGGTAGTTTATCTGGCTCAGTGCAGGCTAATGTCCAGAATTTGTTTGATATTCGTAAATGTAAATCTACTAATGCACTTTATGAACATGTGGAAAAAGAAAGTACACATAGTTTTTATTTTCTAGTTTTAGAGCAGGTTCGTAGAGATCCCCAGGACTTTGTTATAGAAGAATACTTGGAGAAATGTGAATTATAATGGCAACTAAAGTTGGATGCCATGAGTTACCCAGGACTCAATGAATCTTTTTATATTAATTCTGTCTTGAGATTAAGATATAAGAATGCTTGATTGATGTAATTAGAACTTTAATTATTTGATTATTTGCTTAATTTATTTTTTTTACCATTGCTCTATTTTTTAATCATGTGACTTTTGAAATGGTATTTTAAATGTAATTTTATTGTGGTATTTATTGTTCTGAAGAAGTTCTATTTTGAGGAATGAAAGCGTTTAACAATTAGAATTAAAGTTTTTCCTTGCTATGGGCCATTGGCGGTTTGTGTATTGCAGCACGTTTTTTGGTTAGTATATTCAATTTGCTTGTCATTCCTGGCTTAATTTGTGTTTGTCATGTCCGTAACTGTTGGTGGTGGTGCAAGACTGGATAAAGGCTTGCTTTATAGCCAGGATGAATTCAAAGTTATGGGTGATCTTACCTTTTTCCTTCAGCAAGTGAGTCAACAATTAATGCACATTTAAAGACGTTTTTTTACATCTATGGGTTGTACACAAGTTGAAGATTTTGTTGCTTCTGGGGATAGCTTATGCTTACAGTTTACACAACCTACACCAGTAATTAATCAGTAGGAGTGTATCATGAATTGTTTGATGTATCATGAATGGTTTGATGTCCTTTAATGGATTGAAGTACTGGAAATGGAACTGGTTTGAGTTCAGGACTGAGTTATCCATCAAGCGTGTGGTTTCTTTAATGCAACAGTTGAATTATGTTTAGAAAACATTACTGAAGTGTAAAACTCTTCAGTTGGAAAACAGCTATTTAATGAAATGTATAGAGTTCAATAGACACAAAAGGGCTTTGGATATAGAGATAACTGAATGGAGTTGTTAAGGGTTCCAGTTTCATTGGGAACTCTTAGACCTATTTGATAAAATGAGTTGTAAAGTTATGCAGTTGATGTTCAAATACAATAATTTAGCAATGGACTTGTTATCTAAAGAACTAGAAGATTTGGATCGATCTGTTGGCAGTGACCTCCTGTTTGACCAAGTTTGTTCTAAATATCTTAGCATTTTTCTGGTGTGGATAAGACCTGTGAAATTAGGACATTTAAAACACATCATTGCATCAATCTAAATCAGCTTGGGTGGCTTGAACTAGCCAGCCTAATCCAGTATAACCAACTGATTATGGCCTATAAAATCCTCTATAATCCGAACAATACTCCTGTACTTAAAAATATTATCACTGCCAATAACAATCCTAGACCGCTTCGATCCTCTAACAAACTACTAATTCAGACTAGCAAAATTAATAACACAGCCGGTGACTCTCTCTTTGCAAACTCTGTAAGTAGATCCTGGAACTCTCTTCCAGCTGATATTACCTTACTTTCCACCTTTTAAAACTAGACTCAAACAACATTTGTCACTTAACTGGCTATGTCACTGTATCAAGCCTGGCTAACTCTCTCTAGAATGTGTAAAAATCTGTTAACCAGCTTACTGTGTAATTTAATTTAATCCTGATTTACACTCTGGATTAACTCTAATCTGTGGAACTTGTTTAACTTGCTTACTTATGTAATCTCTGTAAATAGTCTGTTTGTATTATGTAATGCTGTATCTGCTTACCCTTGGAGCTTTTCTCTCCGGGCCTCCGCTGAAAATGGACATGCATCCAGTCGGACTATCCCGGTCAACAAATGTAAAATAAATAAATAAATAAATGATTTTACAATTTAAGATGGATAAGTTAAAAAAAGATTGCGATGATTATGTCCAAGGAAATGTATATCTGGCTCTACTGGGTTTCCAAGGTGATTCACAAAGGGAAGGTGTTCATCAGCCAATCGAAGTAAGGGTGGATGTAATGTCATCAAATCTTCAAGAAGATTGCAATAATGGTTCTGCTACCTTTACACGAGACAGTGGTGAGGAGGTCAGAGTGGTTGAGAACCAAGTGTTACCCTTCAGCAGCATGCAACTAGGACTACATTTCGAGCTAGGAAATGTATTGAAAGCAGGGGCCCAAACGGAAAAGGAAACAGTACAGAAAACACTAGTGCTACTATCTGATGGATTCAGTGAGTGTCCCAGTGAAGTGAAAAAGATTGTTTTTAATTATTCCAATAACTTTAAACTATTTAATTACTCTTCTAAAACTATTGAGACTAAACATGTGAATGTTCTATCTAGGGGACTTGCGTATGTTCTTGTTAGGTGTTCTCATATTGCGAATGGTTTAATTGATTTAAAATTGTTTATTAGAAAACTGAATCTGTCACTTTGGTTTTCCTCTAAGAATTTGGGTAATAATTTATTAGAAGACCAAGTATATTCAACCCCCTTCATATCATGTGTTACAGGTGTTTGAGAAAATGTATGAAGTCATGTTTTGAAACAGTGAAACATTAGAAAATATAGAAATTTGTCTGTAACAGATCAGAAATGTTTAAAAGACGTGTGAAGATAAATATATTAGAAACATCAAACTGGATAAATGGGATAGGTTGGTTATAATGAACGAGGATGGTTATTCTGATCGCATGAATGCAATTAAATAGAGGACACAAATGAAGAAGTGTCCCAGAATGAAGTGAACATCACTTATTCAAAAATAGATTTAGAGTTTGAAGAAATTTTGTTACTTGGTCAAATTACCAAAAGCATATTTTAATTTATGTTAAACGATAGACTGGTCATTGCAGGTATCTTTGGTGTCCCTAAAATACATACAAATCTTGACAATTTCCCCTTCAGACCAATTGTGGATGCGACTAAATCTAAAATGTTTTTTATAGCAAAATACTTGGAGAATATCTTGAAAGACAGGCTAGATAATTTGATGTATATCTGCAAAGATTTATGGCATTTATTTTTAATGAGTGAGATATTGATGCTGTATTTCTCACAACTGATGTCCAAAACGTATATTCTGTATTCCCACATGATGCGGGGTTACAGTGTTTTGAAGAGTGTATTTATTGTTGTACAAAGTTGCTGGTTGATAAACTTGCAGCTATTATTAGTTTAATGGAATTGGTGTTAAAAACAACTTTATATTCTTTGAGGGGCAACTATTTGGTAAAAACAACTGAAGTAGCAATGGGGGGAGGCATGTGCCCCCATTTTTGCCAATTTTGTAATGCACTATTTGGAAAATAATTTTATTATGAATAGTCAATTTAAGGAGTCCTGGTCTCTTTATACAAGATTTTTAGTTGACATATTTATTTTATTGAATGATTCCCATACTAAGTTACAAGAATTTATAGAATAAATTAACAACAGAGTTAATTTTTTTGAAATTTTCATATACTAATAAGGACAAAATTGTATATTTGGATGTTGACTTACGTAAAAATGATGTTAAACAAAACTATTGGTCTGGACTATATCAGAAACCAGTATTTTATAATGTTCTTTCATATTATAAAAATGCACCCTTAACATCAAAAAAAGGCAGTAGTGAAAGGTCATGTAGTGCAGCTGGCAAGAATGGTTTCTGATATAGATGTGCTAAATGTTGAATGTGAAATTTTGGCTGGAATGTTCTGTCAAAGAGGATACCCAGTTGAGTTTGTAATGAATATTAAGGAGGAGGTTGTAAGTAGAAGATTGAGTGTATTTTATATGCCCCTCATTGATTCTAACAGGAATGAAAACAGTGACCACCTGAGTAATACTGACCAGTTAAATTTAGGGGAGTCAAACAATAATTGTGGCAGGTATAAAAAGTCGTTTATCACTACTTTTACTATTGATAGTGGGACTATTTCAAATGTCTTGTATAAGAATTGGACTTTTTTTGGGGGATGACAGGACTGCGTTGATAAAAGTGGGTGAAAAGCCCAGTATACTATGTTGGAAGCCTAAATCCTTTAAGAACTACTTAGAAAATGGCAACACTCTAGAATGTAGGAATAATGACTATTTATACAACGACCCCCCCCCCCCCATTAACATTCCAAAATGTGCACGCTGATTGGTCAGCATGCACGTTGTAAATCAGAGTTATAGTAATGGAAAAAGGTCCGGTCGCCCAAACTTTTTCTATTAGTATAACTCTTTTTTTACAGCAATAGAGAACACAAGATCTCCGTTGCTTTTTACACACTGTCTCGCTATGTTAAACGAGTTTAACATAGCGAGACAGCTTTAAAAAAAGTAACGGAGATCTTCCTATCTCTGTTGCTTTTTTTAAAGCTGTCTCTCTATGTTAAACTCCTTTAACATAGTGAGACACTTTGTAAAAAGCAATGGAGATCTTGCTTTCTCCGTTGCTTTTTCAAAACTGTCTCACTATGCTAAACTCCTTTAACATAGCGAGACAGTTTGTAAAAAGCAACAGAGATCTTGCTTTCTCCGTTGCTTTTTTCAAAACTGTCTCACTATGCTAAACTCCTTTAACATATTGAGACAGTTTGTAGAAAGCAACGGAGATCTTGCTTTCTCCGTTGCTTTTGCCCACAGCTTTGATGTACTATGTAAGCATACGCATGCACAGTACATCAGAACTGCCGCAGAATACCAGACAGCTGCGGAAGGGCAGCAAGGAGGCATTATACAATGCCATTATTTAAGAGAAATAATTTTTTTTTTTCTTAAATAATGTCATTGTATAATAGCAATAACCCACTTCTGGGTGTGGGTAATGCTGGATTTACCCACAGTTGTCTTCACCCTCGTGACCAAACCACACCAACCGTGGGTAAATCCAACATTACCCACACCCAGACGTGGGTTATTGCTATAATAATCAATAAGGATATGTTTAAGTGTAGATTGTGCTCCCAATGCGCTCATATACACGCCTAAAAGATAATTTTCAGGTTAGGAATGTAACTTATAAACTTAAAGGAAGTTTTTTTATAATTATAAAATGGTAGTTTATCTGGATCAGTGTAGGTTAGTGTCCAGCATTCTATGTCAAAAACACTTCATAAAAGCTCAGGGAACGCATTTATGAACATTTGTTTGATATTTGTAAATGTAAATTTACTAATGGACTTTATAAACATGTGAAAAAAGAAAGTACACCCTGGACTCAGTTAATCTTTCTCTATTAATTCTGTCTAGAGATTAAGATATTATAATGCTTGAATGATGAAATTAGAGCTTTAAGTATGTGATTATTTGCTTAATTGAAATGTTTTTACCACTTGTGATAAGGACAAAATTGTATATTTGGATGTTGGTTTATGTAAAGATTATGTTAAACAGGAAGTATTGGTCCAATTTGTATCAGAAACTGACTTTTTCTAAATCTTTTTTACATTATAAAAGTTTGCATCGTAAACATCAAAAGACGTTTCTTGTTAAATAACTTGCTCAGAATCACACGGTTGGAGAATCATCCTCAGTACCCTTGGAGGCAGCTCATTATGAGATTTAAGCTTCACTCTTCTACACCAATTGCCAGACCTCCTTTTCATTAGTGTGTGATTATTCTCAGTACTTGGAAAATGCATGTGCAAGTAATATATGTGGCTGTTCTGTTCACCTTTTAAGTGAATTACAGTTGTCTGGCACTTAAAGCAATGAGCCATTAACCTTCCAACTAAAAAAAGACACCACACAGCTGAAAATAAGGACCACGTTGTTTACTGCAAAAACACTCAGTAAAAATCACAATGTTAGCACTTTCGTAAGGTATACTGACCAAACTTCATCAGACCTAATAACTACTGATGAAGTTTGGTCAGTGTACCTTACGAAAGCGCTAACATTGTGATTTTTACTGAGTGTTTTTGCAGTAAACAACATGGTTCTTATTTTCAGCTGTGTGGTGTCATTTTTTTAGTTGGTTTGTGCTACTTGGTTGTTCCATTAACCTTCCACCTTTGTATGCAAAGTCACGCAGACAGTACTGCTGGGCATAGCCAGCCTTAGGCATAGGACAACTAGGCGTCCACCTAGGGTGCGTTCTAGCAGGGGTGCTTTTTCAGTATTTAATCAATTAATTTAATTAATTAATTTATTTTTTGTAGTAAAGAAATGGTTTCTTTAAAATATGTTGAATGAATACAGGAAAACTATGAAGAATAAGACAAACTGTGAGAAAAAGGAAGAAAAAAGTAATATGGATGGTATAGTGGTGTAGTAAGAGCAGGATGGGAGCACAGATTGGTGTGGGGTGCTGTGGAGCCCTTTTGTCTAGGGCAGCAGTTGACCAAAGGCTGGCCCTGCTGCTGGGTCACCCCTGAAAAGGGACACTTTCTCCAATGAGTTTACTAGTTAAAAATAGATAAAAATATTTAAAATGTATCCCTTTTAGGGTGTTTATCCCTCCTTCCTAGTATTTTTTATAGAATTCATGAACAAAGAATTATTTTGGCCTGTTCCTTGTAACATTTGTGGCTTTCTGGCACATTGTTGTGGATTGCAGTCACTAAATATCAGGCTTTGTGCCCTTCAGAAAATGCTTGCTAATGCAATGTTTCAAGTAATAAGAGAAATATTTAAAATGTGTTACTGATTGTTGGGTCTTCATCTCTAATTCTTAGGCTGAGGTTGGGGGGGGCATGGGGTGTACAGGGGGATACACTTCCTGCTCCTCATTTTCCTGTTTGTTTATTTTATCACAAACAAACATCTGAATGTACAGAGTTGTACAAGGGACTGTAATTACTGGTCACCTTTGTGTGCGTCTGTTTATGTTTGTGAGCTTATTCTGAATCCCAGAGTAATTATGCTGTAAAGGAAGGAATCAGTTGAAGTAAAAATGGGCTTCATCATATGACCCATATTCTTTGGATACGATCCTTGATTTTATTGTTCTGTTGACTGTTGAAACTGTTCTAATTTGTCTAAGAATAAACTGCGCAGAATACAGTCCACAAGTTTAATGTCACAAAATTAGCCATGAATGCATTTTTAATTTAACTTGTTTTTTTTTTTTGTTTTGCAGGTATGGTGGTATGAAATGCACTATGTAGGGCTACACTAGTTTGGTACTTAGTGAAGATGAGTTAGAGCTATTAGCTGTTAACGGGCTACTTCCTGTAGTGCAGCTTTTGATTCCCCAGCCTCCCTTTGTCTAGTAAGAATCTGATCAAGTCATTTCACCAGACAGTACTCCTCGGCTGCCCCTGAAAAGAGACCCTTCTGTCCAGTACAGTGTCCTAAACTGTTGGCAAATTCATTACAGACTTTGAGTTTCTGAACCCTTCTGATAGTCTCTAATTAGTGCTTCACTACATGCTGTCTAAGAATCCCTGCATTTCTGTTGTAACTTAAAGGATTGTCAGACGCATTTTCAATAAATGTCACGCATCATACCAATTATACCACCTTATGAAAGGATTTCTTTTCCACTGAACTATCTACCTCACACAACAATCGCCCAAATGTTTGGAAATCTGTCTCCTCTCTTCTGAACCCAGGCACAATCCAAAATCCATCCCCATCACCAGAAAAAAATACCTCAACAAATTTCTCAAGATTTTAATACCCATTTCATTTCCAACATTCAAAAGCTAGGCAAAGATTGCCCATCCACCCCTAACTCACACCCTCCCCAACCTACTGAACACACTCCCTCCCCTATAAAGTATATGCATTCTCAAACAGCCAACTCTTTCACTATCCAACCTGTACCCACCTCCCTAATCCTGAAACTCTTAAAACAACTCAAACCTTGCTCACTATCTGCAGATAAACTTCCCCAGAATACCTGCAACTAACTGCTACTGCATTAGCCTACCCAGTCTCAATCCTTATAAATCACTTTCTCTCCGAATCCTATGTTCCTCTTCTATGGAAAAAATGTATCATTACACTACTACATAAAGGAGGAAACTCCCACAATCTTTCTAACTATCACCAAATCTCTATACTTTCCCCTCTATCAGAAATCTTGGAAAAATAAGTTCACTCACAACTACTTAACCACCTCTCTTGTAATGCTTTTTTCTCCCCCACCCAACACAGTTTCCGTCCAGGCCATAGCACTATCATTGCCCTTCTCTCCTTCACTGACACCATCAACAAAGCCTTAGATACAGGACATCCTACCTCTGTAATCCTACTAGACTTAAGTCATTCGATACAGTCTCACATACTAAGCTATTAAGTCAACTATCAAAACTAGGCTGCTCCCCAAGATCCCTAAACTGGTTTTAATCTTATTTACTGAACAAGGAACAATCAGTAAGATGGCTAAATGTACAATCTGAATACCAGTCCAACAATATAGGAGTACCAGAGGGATCCATTTTAGGTCCACTAATGTTTAATATTTTTATCAATGACCTGCATAAAGCCCCCCAAATCCAGAATCTCATCCAATATGCGGACGATTCAACTCTGATATCAACCTCCAAAAATGTCTCAGATCTCCTCACAGTCACACAACAGGCCTTTACTTCTATCGAATCGTGGCTAAGTAACTCCTCACAGTCACACAACAGGCCTTTACTTCTATCGAATCATGGCTAAGTAACTCCTCACAGTCACACAACAGGCCTTTACTTCTATCGAATCGTGGCTAAGTAACTCCTCACAGTCACACAACAGGCCTTTACTTCTATCGAATCGTGGCTAAGTAACTCCTCACAGTCACACAACAGGCCTTTACTTCTATCGAATCATGGCTAATTAATGCACAACGTATGCTAAACCCCCAAAAGACAAAACTTTTACTATTTTCTTCAAAATCATCTGACACTGACTTCAGATTACTTGCTAAAGATGGCAGAGAAATAAAACTAGTAAACACAGCCAAACTGCTAGGCATAACAATAGATAACAGACTCACTTATGAACCACACATCCTGAATGTAATAAAGAAAACCCATTTCAAACTAGGCAAACTATATCGTCATAAGCTCTTCATCTCTTCCCTCTTATATGGTAGTGCCATTTTTATCAACCTTCACTCAACCCTTAGTAATAAACTACAATCCTGCTACAATAAAATAGCCAAATTCATCTCTGAAAAATCATACCGTTCTCATCACTGCCTAGCAATCACAGAACTAAAATAGCTAGAATTCTCCCACCATCTAAAATATACCCAACTAACCTTAGCCCACAAACTTATCAGTAAACCTAATGCATGCCCAGCTCTCAAAGCAATCCTACAAACATATACCCCTACTAGAACACTAAGATCTTCCTGTAAACCCTTGCTCACAGTAACAAAACCCAACAAAAGAGCCGGTCAATGCCTGTTCTCCCACTCCATAGCCAAACTTTGGAATAACCTACCATCTGAAATAACCCAAAATGACCACCCAAAAACCTTTAAAATAGCTCTAAAAACACATTATATAAATAATCCATCCTCCACCTGCCTCAAAAACAAACCTCCTTAAAAAAATAAATAAATAAGCACATTTACCATTCATTGGGTTGGCTTATCTATGTAAACCCAGTCTTTCATAATAACCATTGGATAATTACCTCTAAACAGTATACTATATTCTTAACATAGATAGCTTTGTATCAAACCCCATGTTTCTCCAATGTTGAATAAAGTAAACACCTGTGAATTTGTTACTTGAAATGTGCTTGTGAAGACTTCTGTAAATCTTGTAAATTGTATCTAGACTTCTGTAAATCCTGTAAATAGTATTGTAGAGATATAGTTATTTTCTATGAATTACTGACTTTTTTAACATGTCATACTTTTAAAGCCTATGACAGACTTGTTATCATTGTAATCTATTGTAGAGCTTTTCTCCCCGAGCCTCCGCTGAAAATGGGTTTCTGACCCAGTGGACTTTCCCGGTCAACAAATGTTAATAAATAAATAAATAGTATAGTGTTCTATGTTACGAAGATGGAACATTTACCATTGCTGCAGTTTCTTTAATTGTTTTGCTTGTTGGTACTACTATGGTGATTATTGTAATGTCAAACCATACTAAACTGTCTGAAAATGAAAAAGCTTCAGCTCAAGACTTTAAGGATATATAGTTTTAATTATCTCAGTTATTAAAACTACATTTTTTAAAGTCCTATACTGATCTGAAACTTTTTCATAGACAGGTTGTAATAACATTTGGAAAACTATAACTGCATCATTTAAAATCCTGCATATTCAAGACAGTATTCAAATCCTGAAATGGCTCATTGTGACCAGACATTCCCTTTTGAGTACCAGCCATACCACTCAGCTTCCCCTGTTTTTGCAGAACATCCCTGATTTTGCTTCAAATATTTGTCCTGTCCTTGATAACATTTTGATTTTCTGGTACATCGCTCATGATTACTGACAGTCAGTAAAGTTTTACACTTCTTATTGTTCAGAATTGCACACTGAGACAAAACTTGTTACTCTTTTAACTTTTTAAGTGAATGAGAGTGGTATTTAAAAACTGTTCTTGATATTATCACCACATATTATTTTTGGCTTTGTCTGGGATTGTTAACCAAAAAAGTTGATAGATACAAATCTACCCCAAAACATTCAAATCTAAATTATATTGCTGTGGTCAACCTTGGAAAGGGATATTGCCCAGTGGACTTACTTGGCTATCAAATAAATAACTTAAATCCAGTGAGTCTCTTCTAAATTACATCACACCTTCCTTAAAAAGGCAACCCCATGCATTGCAACCTCCCTCACACATATTTACAACATATCCTTTACCTCAGGGGTATTCCTTGACTCTGTCAGACATTTCCATAGCAATAGCCCTCTGCAGCCATTCCAGAAGCATAGAGGATAAAGCCCTGACTACACCCAGGTTCAATTAGTGGCTTGATGAATGATGTAGCAGCAAGGAGGGGGAGATAGGTGTGCCCATCGTATGCTTGGAGGGCATTTGTCAATAATGCTCAAAAAGTGGAGGAATGGTCTAAAGAGGGTAGTCCCCTTGGACATAGTTAACAAGCATGCGGGGGAGGGTATGAGTGTGTATAAGTAAACAATGCCCCCAGACAAACTCAAAGATGGGTGAGATCCCAGAATGTCCTTAGGCTCCATGATCAGCCCCAGTGATGCTAGAGTAGGTCCAGGAGGGGAAGGAAATTATCTGGTAGATCTGGTATGGACATGGGGCAGTGGTGAGCTGTGCTGGTGGCATAGCCAGCCTTAGGCAGAGGCCAGCTAGGTGGCTGCCTAGGGCACCACTCTAGCAGGGGCACTTTTTCAGTATTTATTTGTTTATTTTTGTACTAAAGAAATGGTTTATTTAAAATGTGTTGAATGAATACAGGAAAAACTAAAGAGTAAGACAAACTAAGAGAAAAATAAAGAAAATACATAATCTGGATGGTGTAGTCAGACCAGGATGAGGGTGCCAGGTGTTGTGAGGGGGGGGGGGGCACTGGGAGCCCTTTTGCCTAAGGCAGGAGTTGACCAAATGGTGGCCCTGACTGGTGGGATGAAGTACAAGGGAAAAGAAAAATACCTCTCCAGAAAACCTCCCACCCAAAAGAATGTGAGAACTTCAGGTCCATTGCAAATTTTTGCTACTTAACTAAAATATTTGAGATATTACTATACAAGCAAAAATTTTATCACATAAAAATATGGTCTACTTTGTGACATAAGGCATGGAGTCTGCAATGCTTTCAGTACTATGAGTGCATTGCATACAACTACATATATTATCTTTAATAACTCTCAAAACCACCCACTAACAGGAAGATTGTTCATAGATAATTATATGAACATTCGAGATGGCCAGCCGTAACCTAGTGTTACAAAAATTCAGTAAGGGCACTTAGGATTTTCTGCACTATTATGGTTCCAAAGTTACCTTAAAGATCAGAATGTTTCAAGTTAACTAGAGAAGCACTCTGAGATCCAGACACCCTAAACATTGGAGTCTCACAAGATAATGCCTTAGGTCCTTTGTTACTCTCTCTGTCTATTAATGATCTCACCCACAATAATCCTAAACTAAATATATTTGCACTGATGATCTGTTGCTTCTAGAATCCAGTTCATGTCCTACTGAACTTCAAAACAAGATACAACACAGTTTCTCTAACCTTTAGAAGTGAACTCAAGAAAATAGGTTGCTAATGAACCCAACAACATTCACTTGTTTGCCTCTAAACAAAACAGCTAAACTCCACCCATACTAATGAAAGACAACAGTGGTAATACCTTACCAGAGGTCATCATCTCTGACAGAATTTTGACATTTCATTAACATTCGCCCAACATACACAAAGGATTGCAAATAAAGAGCTGCAAGAAATAAAACTGAACTTCAAAATATCACACTTTCTCTGTCCCATTGACAGCTACTCATTCGCCTGAAATGTACTCATCCCAAAATTCAAATATACTTTCCTGATAATATCTTTCATTCAGACACAAACATACACAAATTATGGACTATAGTCAATAAAATCCATGGAAGTGTAATATTGGCTGATGATAATACTTATCATTATATTCTGCTTGAGATTTTCATATGTACATAGTAGGGCTATGCTACTGATTGGAGTGCAACTGTTTAAAATAATGAAGCTTGTCCAATGCCCACTTTTAAAGAACAAGTTAATTGTCAAACAGCACACATACAATCTTAGGGATGACCTCAATGAGTCTATAACTCATGCATAAAAAACCGAACAAAAGAATTAAAACAAGCAAACTAAAAACTTCAAAGACTTAGAGGAAAAAACAAAGTAAGCCAAGTAGATGTTGACTCAGTTCAGACCTTGTTTAAAACAAACATCAGGGAAAAATCCTTTTCTAAAGTATGACTTGTCATCTGGAATTACCTTCCCAGTGATATCAGTATACAAAATACTTTGGAACTCTTTAAAACTAGATTAAAAGAGCACTTCTTAAAGGAAACTGTTCATGCTTCAGTGCTAATGGTTAAATTAGATAAATTTATTGGACCTTAAAGATGTGATATTTGTGCTTTCCTATATGAATATCATAGATCTGTTCAAAGGTTTCCATCTTAACACTTCTACTTCTCTTTCTTTTATTAATATCACACCCCCCACACACAATTGTAATGTAAATTCACAAACACTGCCTGTTGTACCACTGCTTTTGTTGAAACCCGTGTTTTCATGTGTAAATCTATAGCTCTCTATATATGATTGATGTCACATGCACAAACTCATTACAAATTCACAAATGTTTCAATGTTTTTATGTTTTTATGTTACTCATACTTTCCAGTGTAAATTTTACATTCACTAAATCTCTTAACTCGTGCAAACATATTAATATCAGAAATGAATAAATACTACTAAACAAATGAAAAATAAATAAATAAAATGTAAACAGGCAAGAGCTGTTTGTCTTATAATTAAAATAATACCTAGAAGAATATAACTAGCTAGTAAAAGAATGGTGCACACCACTTTTATCTGCATGAACCATCAGCATTTTTTTGGTGCGTATTATTAAGACATCCTATGATGTGGTAGTTTTTCTATGCAGTACAGAGAAATAGTCACCACTTATGCTCGGTTAGTATTTCTGATAAAGGCATGGAATTCTTAACTTATCTCATGCATTTTGAGTTAACTTTTAATGACTAGATGTTAGTGCTTTCTGATAACCTGTAGATGGATATTGACCAAATATGTATCAGGAAGAGAATGACTGTGATGGTGTTTACTGAAGAAGAAGAATAAAGTAATATGTTTCACGCAGTGATTGCTAGCAACCCGATGAAGGGAGAACAGGACACCTTGTGGATCCTGACAATATCTGTACATGAAAAAAATCACCTATACCTAATCACTTTTGATACTTGCAACCATCTTTACTTCTCTTTCCATATGTTGACGTACATCAGTAAAAGCAGTAACATATTGCCAAGAAGTGCTGTTGATGGTGGAGGTGATGAAAATGTGAGCTTGCACAGCATTCCATGCAGTTTTTTTTTTTTTTTTTTCAAAAAAATGGTGATCCCTAGCAGTAACCTATTACTTTTCTGATGATAAAAACTGTGCTTTCATTTAACAAAACCACCCAAATTTATTCTGTTTCATTTTTTCTCTTTAGGGTGCAAGGAACCCAAAATACCTGAGCTGCTGAGGCAGAAGGTGCTCCCATTGTACATTCCTTCAAGGTACAGTTTGCTAACTGATCTCATTACCAGTTCATCAGTGAGGTGTTAGATGATTTTAGTGATTCATATCCTGCAGCTAAACATATCATGCGATTAATGTCATGAACTTTACAAATCGGTACTTACGGTTTCATGTAACTATAGCTTAGATGACTGCAGTTTGTTGCTGCAGTAACCAGCTTCAGGTGTTGATAGCATGAAAAGATACAAGCCATTATTTTCAGACTTAAGAATTACAGCTTGCATGCTCAGGTTCAGTTGATACACAGCAATTTATAATGACATACTTAGATATTGTTAAATCAGAAGGTGTTCAAAGAGTTGTACACTATGAGTGAGCATGAATTTTGTACAGATTCGTAGGATAGTTCTAGGCTAACTTCCCTTGTGGGCTTTTAAGCCTGACCAATTATCCCATGTGAGAATCAAACTCTGGACCATATGTCTGTAAGGTAACACGAATGTGTGACATATAAGAAAAAAAATGCCAAAAATCTGCATGCTGCATAAGGGGATGGGAATAAAAGCTCTGAGATCATGTAGCATGAAACAGTAAGCCAGAGTTACTTTAATGATATATAAGTAAACACAAAAATGGTCAGTCACCATGGTGAGCAAATAAGGGCCTTTGCTTATCCATTAATTAATAGTAATGTAAGATGTAACAGCCTTAATAAGAAACCGTGTTTGAATACATATGGGATTCTTCCATCCAGAAACAAGTAAGATCAGCTATATCAGCAGAGCTGACTTCTTTGTACCTTGCTTTCTTAGCATAATGTCCATGTATTTAACCAGCCTGACCCAACAAACAGGAAAGTAAAATTTCTAAACAATATAGTTTGTGCTTCATTGAAATAAACTTAGCACTTCAATTGTTGACTGATGTTAATAAGCCCACACAGCTGCAAGAACGGTAGTCGTTTGACCATGATAAACATTCATATTTGCAGTGTATCTTAAAGAAAAAACAATGCAATTGTTATTTTATATATAGATATATATATATATATATATATATATATATATATATATATATATATATGTGTGTGTGTGTGTGTATATATTATGTTATTTATTAATTATTATGTTGCGTTACAGAAAAGTAATAATAGATTTGATATTCAAATATCTTTTGTTTTTCCACAGATAGTCTTCCATCTTTTTGGAAAGCTGTTTCCATAGTCAGATGTACATACCATTACTGGTTGAGAAAGAACCTTTTTTTTTTTGCATCACTTCTGTTGTCTGCCTAGTATTAAAATTCATTATATGTAAGATGCCATTAAAAGTGACAGTCCTTCATGCTCCTTCTTCTTCTTCTTCTTTCGGCTTTTCCCGGTTAGGGGTCGCCACAATGGATCACCTGTCTGCTCATGATTGGCAGTGGAGTTTTACAGTGTCGAGTTGCCAGCCCGGCACCCAACCTTCCACAGAAGGCACACACACACACACACACACACACACACACACACACACACACACACACTCAAACCTAGGGCTACTTTAGAGTGTCCAATCCACTTACAGCATGTCTTTGGTATGTGGGAGGAAACCGGAGCACCTGGAGGAAACCCACGTGACCACAGGGAGGACATGCAGACTCCGCACAGAAGGCACCCCAGCCGAGGATCGAACTAGAGAACCTCTTGCTGTGAGGCGGCAATGCTAACAGCTGCACCATCGTGGCCGACCTCATTCATGCTCCTAAAACCTGCATATTTCGTATGGTACAAATGCAGGTTTTCTCGTGAAAAGTTCATACCAGATGAACATTTTTATCTTGTTAATTTCCTTCAGAGACAATTTGCCTCAGACAATAAGGGAAATGTAAATATTTAAATGCATTAGCTGCCCTTTTTTGATACTGAAAGTAGAGATGCTTGTACTAAATTTAGAAAGTGTACATTGTCATTGTTAGCATTTTATACCCTACCACCCATACAAACCCTGATTCTAAATCTTATGGGGGACACTTGTCTATTCACAGTACCAGGATAAATAATTAATATCTGTGCTATTCTGGATCAGAAGAAATGTTTCTTCAGCATGACGGTCTTGACTTTCTTTACTCCACCTATGATGTGGGACAAAGACTGCATTCCCCCACCCATGATATCAACCAGGACATGCTGGAGGGATAGATTCCTGTTCCAGAGACTTCCCATACTCTGGAACAAGCTACCCATCTATGTCAAGCAAAGTTCCTCATTAGCACTTTTCAAGAAAAATCTTGATGAGTGGATGGGAAATATGAAATACACCCCAGGGATCACTTCTGTGGCTCTGGTCGACGGGCACAGGAAAATAACTTTCTTGGGTGGTGTAAGCCAGGGAACCTTGTTGGTTAGGCTTACTTAGGCCCTTGGGCCGATAGCCTAGTACCTACCTATGAACCTATAAAAGTGATATTTGTCTTGCAAATATTTCTCCTGAATGTTAGCATTTCCACTTGGGAAAAGTAGCCATTGGTGTTAACCAAAGCAGGGTCCAGATAGTTCTGCAGACATCTCTTCAAACAAAAAGAAATAAGTATACTTTCTTATAAATTTCAGTACTGTTCTTACGTATAAAGGCATGTTTATACATTGCTTAGCTACATCAATGATGGCATAATCTTGCAAAGCACTGCCCAACTGTAATTCAATCAAATGTCAAATTATGATGGAAAAATCCATATCAGAATTCATAAAAAATGAAGGGCTTGTTGAAATATACAGGAATGAAATAATAAGCAGTCCTGTTTCTTATTTAATCAGATGCAGTGAATCTTAGAAAAGTGTTAATTGTAGAAATCAAGGGGTATGCTACACCTTAAACATGCTAAATTTGCCTTGTTCAAATGTTTCTGTTTGTACAAAAATAGTTTAAACATCAAATAAGACATTTATAAAAAGGAAGAAATCGCTTTAGCTACACTATTAGAGACTTACAAGAGTTTTGATAAATTATTTAGCTAGGGAAGTACATTTATCCCTTCAATTACATGGTTTATTTACAATTCCCAATTACTGAAACAGTGCACATAAGTGAAAAATAACATTTGATGTTAAAAATATGAAATATTGGTTCTGGATAGTATTTCAGATGTCTTGTGTCTTTTCTAGTACTGTGACCTCAGCAGATCTTTAGTCATTGGCATTTCCGTATATCTATATGACTGTGATTATAGCACCTCTATACAAACGTAAAGGCAAGACTGACTTTATGGAAAATTACTTTCATGTCACTATTTTGTACAATATCATAGAGTAATATATATTAGATTTGTTAAGTAGGGCTAAACATCATAGATAGTAACTGGCATGATTTTATAGAAAAATCTGTTATATCCAACACCCATTACCTTTATGACATTATTAGATTTCTGAGAGTTTGTTTTTACTGTGAATATCACTTTTTATATGTTTAAAGTGTTTGATGATTTTGATCATCAGTCAGACAATAACTTATTATGTTAGGGCTAGATACTTGTTATATGTTGGATTAAAAGCTGTTTGTTTGAGTTATCAGTCAGAATGAGACTCATTAACATACTGAGTGATGGTATAGGCCAGGACTCTGTATTGGGACCAGTCTCTGGACCTGCCTACCTTTTCTGGAACAAGATGTGATGATATCAAGCTTAGACGTGTAGTAAATTCAAAACAGTCAGCAATATTAAACAAAAGTCAATGCTATGTAGATTTACTAACGTAATCCCATGTATGAAAAATGTGTCATACACAGATAGAGAGATTGCAGAGGCTTAATTTTAGTGCTGCATATAGAGTTTTATGTAGCAATCACAGAGTGAAAAACTAAATCCGTTGAAAGAAAACTAAGAGATCAGTTGACTAGGATGTCCTTAGAATTTGACATAACCAAAATAATAACAACAACAATAACTGAAAAAATGGACAAGTTCATGCCTCAAGCATTACCTGGATTATTTTGGAACAGACTGCTCTACATATTAAAGGTAGCTAAAAATACTGATGATTTTAGATTAAGGCTATATTTTACAGAAGTGGTTAACAAGACTCACTATCACATTATGGAGACAGTGTTTCTCAATGACCTTAAGGTCTGATCACTGGTTTAAGAACATATGAACGTCTGGATGCGATTTGTTTGTTGGCTGATGTTTCTAGAGTGACATTTAATGCGTATAAAAGTAAAACAATGCACAGGATTCAATAAATCTCAAGACCATATGCACTCTTATCTGGCATTATCTGTTCATTGTCAAGCACTATAAAATTTATGATTACTTGTATTTAATAAGTTGACAACTAAGGCAGTCAGTTAAGTTGTGCATTGTTTTACTTCCTGACACTTTGATATACTGATTCCGGTTTTTAAAAGTTCAGTAAGCCTTCATGTAGACTATGTTTAAACTAATGATTACCACCACAGACAATTGAGATTTTTCATACTTTTACTTTTAATAGTGTTGTTTGCTAGTCACGTTGTGTTTACTCCAGTTGCTAGCTGAAATTGGATATTAGTTATTCCCATGCAACCCAGTTTATCTTATATTTTTAATCTAGAATTGATCAGGACTATAGAACCATCTTTGAGCATGTATAACTGAGGTATTTAAGAAACTATGTGTCTATAATTAATAACAATGTCTTTAACTCACATTGTGCAATATACTGGATATAATGCTAATAAATGTTTTAACTTATCAAGGATGCCTCTTAGATGTGTATTAAAGTTTCTAATAATGTACCAGTTAATTTAAAATCTAGACAGAAGCAATTGTAACTGGAGCAAGTTTAACCCAAATCATACAACATTTACTTGATATATCTTATTTTCCTCCCACACATAACTGTCTGTCAAAAGAATTTATCCCTTACGCTTAAAACAAATAAATAAGACTATATTAAAGCAAGTCATACTCTGTTTTGCTTCTTATGCAGTTTCAAATCCATACCGCTTGTAATGGCCTATGCTTTGTTTACTGAAGGATAAACCTCGCTCAAGAAGTAGCTGTGTCTGTGGTTCAGACTAGCTGCAGCTTCTAGCCTTCTTTCAAACTCACAAATTATATATAGGAATGTAACCCCCCCCCCCGCCTATCCATACGAGTCTGAGCTATTTCTAACCCTAACCCTACAACTTACTTTACCAAAAACACTTTCTGTAACAAAAAAACACCACGACTGAATGCAAATCACAGTAACAATCCACACCAGGGATACTTAGGAAAAAGCTTTACTGGTGCATCTGGTACCTCAGCTTTCGCCTTCAAGGAATATTTTTTAGACACAAGCAGCACTTCTTTTTATATACCACATAATAAAATAATTAACATCCATTAAATATAAATGCTTCTAATTAAATATAATTAAATAATTGAATAATCACTATAGGTTATATATCCTAAAAGGTCCTATAGGACCATTACACATTCCCTTGTGATATTAAAGTGTCCTGCTCCAATATACATAAGTTCATTATTAGTCACTTTCAAGGTAAAGTTATCTAGTGTACATAAGATATTATATCAGAAGTAATTCATTGTATTATGCTAAACTCTAAATCTACCTACCTTTGTATACATAAATAAATTACCCCCACAAAATGTAATAGTAAATGTGTATGCACAACAATGGTATAATACACAGAAATCACTTCATTTAGAAAAAAACTTTTTTCGCATTTTAAAACATATCTTAACATTTTTTAAGATTTTATTACCCCTACCCTATGTTCAAATTAATGTCAAGATTTAATCCTCTAGGGCAAAGGTTACCAACATTAATAATGCATTTAGTGTACAATTGTGTCAGTATATGTGTAAATTCATCCCCTTGACAAAAATGGGGTTTAGCTAACACACAGTAAAACAAAGACGCATCACCCCCTTCATGACATGTAACAAAATGTTCCACGACTGGGGTCTCTAACCTATGCCTCCTATTGTCACTCAAATGTTCCATAATTCTTTTCTTCACAGCCCTTTTGGTCTGCCCAATGTACCATTTTACTGAGGGACAGCCACATCCTAATATATAAACTGCCCCCCGTTTCATAATTGTAATAATCCATGGCCTTATAAATTCTACCATTAATCAACTTTCCATCTAAATTCCTGATTTTATTACACACCTTACATCTCCCACATGGAAAGCTACCTTTCCTACCTTGTTCTTTAGCCCATTTCCCAATGGATAACAATTCCCTTACGTTTTTAAACCTATGTAGGAAAAAGTCACTCTGTCAGGGAAAATGTCCTTCAAATTCTCATCATTGAATATTATAGGCCAAAACCTAAGACGTAGTCCTTTAAGAATTTCTGAAAATGGAGAATATCTATTTGCAAAGAATAACCTATCTGGAGCCACCTCCTTGTTCCATTTATTGCTCTCCCCATCTACATAGGTTGCTTCTCTATATCTCCTACTGTGTGTCAAACCCAGTTTCCTAAATACTTTATTTTCAGCCCTATTCAATACTTCAAAGTTATAAGCTCTACTTAATAACTTGTTCCTAACCCTCCCAAACTCATAACCCAGCCTGCCTTTGTCTGAAGTATTATTTGCTATCCTCAAATATTCACCATACAATAATGAGGATAACAAATGTGGAGCATGCATACTGTCCACTCTAAGAAGGTTATTTACAGCAGTAGCCTTGGTGAAAGCGTGGCACTCTAAATTACCTTCCTTACCCACGTAAAATTCCAGATCCAAATACTGTACCTTCTCCCTGCTGGTATTGTATGTGAACTGTAGCCCAAACCTGTTGTTATGCAAGTCTTGTATAAAATCTTGAAATTCATGCATATCACCCTTACAGATGAATATGCGATTGTCTATGTATCTCTTAAACAATACAACTTTCTGCTTGTAAAACCCTGTACTGTATATATGGACCATCTCAAAATAGTTCATAAATAGGACTGCTGTACCTTCCTTTTGCAAGAAATATTGACTATCAAAATGGAACTGTTGTGTGTGAGGGAAAAGTCTAACAATCGTGTCACAAAATCAGTACGTGGTCCCTCCCCCATCATAAATCTAACTGCTTCCAAACCCCATTTGTTCTTTATTTTGGTATATAAAGAATTAACATCCACACATGCCCAATAGTAGTCCTGGGGCCATTCTATTACCTACAACTATGACTGCTAACTCCTTTCCATTCGTTATATGTGACATCACCCTAGTCAAATAACCTTTCAGTTGACTGTCCAAAAACATACCTACATTCTGTAGATAAGCTCCTCTACCCAACACTATGGGCCTTCCCTGTGGATTCTAAATGTTTTTATGTATTTTTGGTATTACTTTAAATACAGCATCTTTGGGGTTTCTAATATGTAGTTTTTTAAAGTCTAATGCATTGAGGAAGCCTAGCCTCTCTCCACAATTTCCAACAGTGCCCAATTAAATTCCTTTACCGGGTTATCGGATAACAAAATCCCAAATTTGTCCCATAACAAAATCATGGCCATACTGTTGTTTAGTCATGACCACCCAAGTCCCTCCTTTATCTGCCTGTAAAAATGTGTACCTTTCATTATTTAACCTTAGATGTTGTAATGCTTCCCACTGCTCCTTTGTTAAATTAAACTGTGTATTACTCTTTTTGAATTTTTTATATTCAATTTCCATTTGTTGACACAACACATTTTCAAAGGTACAAATACTCACAGATAATTTTGGTAGCATAAAAGAACTCTTATATGGGACACGGGGTAACAATAACTTTCCATGTCCTGTATTAAAACCAGCATGGTTTTGGCCTAAAGAGCCCCCCCCACCACCACCACCACTAGACTATTGTCATCAGAATTTTCTTCACATTCATAATCATAGATGGACAAATTCAATAACGAATCACCTTCATCAACACTGTTGTTATCTTCACAGTTATAATCATTTATTATGGCAGCTTGCACATTATGAGTATTTACCCCATTGTTTTTATTTTTAAAAAACGCCCTTAAGTGTAACTTATGGCAAAAATGGGTTATCTCCAAAATCAAATTGGCAAGGCTGAGTACAAACGTTGGGATAAATTATACCCATTTATCCAACAAAGTTATAACATCATTACTTAAAGTCCAGTCAGTCAAATTTACAACCTTTAAACTGTCCACATTATCTGAAGCAATGTTAGGTCCTTCCACAGCTCGACCTCTTCCCTCGACCCGCACATTAATTTCTCCTCTTTCTGTTTCTGAAGTTTCTGCTACCATTGCTGTTGCTGGAGTGAGGATTCCCCTGCCATTTTTTTTCCCTGACCACTGGAAGCCTCTGAAGACTCTAAACTATTTTTCTCCTGTGAGGAGTCCAAGCTGCCATCATTGAAATATTCGAAAGAGACACTCTTCTTACTGCTAGACATGGTTTCACCAGATGACATAGAGGAATCTCATACCTCTTGTTCCTTACTGCCAAAATGCTGACTCATCGGTCTTCCCCTGGTCTCCATCCACTGCCACAAAAAAAATCATGTTGCTTTTATAGTCATTTAGATCACGTTGGATTTTAACCCTTTTTCCTTATGGTTACCAACTCCTCTACTTTGGTTTTAATCTCATTGAACTTGGACTCCAATATCGCTTCCGTCATCTCTTCCAGCTGTGTTTGTGTGCGCAGGAAATCGGCCCTCAGTTTCTCCTGCTGTCTTACATTGTGCTTGATGAGCACCCCCAGTCATGCCTTAGTGCACGCTAAAGATGCCGCATTCCATTCACCAAGCAAATCTGCTTCATCCTCTGCAAATTCAAATGCTGGCAGTTTGCTAATTCTGAGACCACAGGGTGTGATATCTAAGGCTACGTATCTCTCAAGGAGCTTTATGATATAAAATAAAGTCACCTCTTTCGTTCATAAATGCTCCAGTTTAATAAAATCTGCTTCATTGACATTCTTCTCCCCTATACTCCATGGGTCATCTCTGGCCATTCTTTCCTTTCTATCTCTCCATATTTTAGAGCAGGAAAGCTGGGGACCATCTGCTGCCATTTCCTCAACTCTTGGTGAAATACTGCCAAAAAAATCACAACTGAACGCAAATCACAATAGCAAACCACTCCACAATAGGGATACTTAGGAAAAGCTTTACTGGTGTATCCGGTACCTTAGCTTTCGCCTTCAAGGAATATTTTTTACACACAAGCAGCACTTCTTCTTTTTATATACCACATAATAAAATAATCAATATCCATTTAATATAAATGCTTCTCATTAAATATAATTAAATAATTGAATAATCACTATAGGTTATATATCCTAAAAGGTCCTATAGGACCATTACACATTCCCTTGTGATATTAAAGTGTCCTGCTCCAATATACATAAGTTCATTATTAGTCAGTTTCAAGGTAAAGTTATCTAGTGCACATAAGATATTATATCAGAAGTAATTCATTGTATTATGCTAAACTCTAAATCTACCTACCTTTGTATACATAAATAAATTATCCCCACAAAATTTAGTAGTAAATGTGTATGCACGTACTAACACAACAATGGTATAATACACAGAAATCACTTAATTTAGAAAAAAAACGTATTTAGCATTTTAAAACATATCTTAACATTTTTTAAGATTTTATTACCTCTACTCTATGTTCAAATTAATGTCAAGATTTAATCCTCTAGGGAAAAGGGTACCAAAATTAATAATGCATTTAGTTTACAATTGTGTCAGTATATGTGTAAATTCATCAACTTGACAAAAATGAAGCTTAGCTAACACACAGTAAAACAAAGACGCATCACCCCCTTCCCGCCTAATGTCACTCAAATGTTCCATAATTCTTTTCTTCACAGCCCTTTTGGTCTGCCCAATGTACCATTTTACTGAGGGACATCCACATCCTAATATATAAACTGCCCCCGTTTCACAGTTGTAATGATCCATAGCCTTATAAATTCTACCATTAATCAGCTTTCCTTCTAAATTCCTGATTTTATTACGCACCTTACATCTCCCACATGGAAAGCTAACTTCCCTATGTTGTTTTTAGCCTGTTTCCCAATGGATAACAATTCCCTTAAGTTTTTATACCTACTGTTATTGTCACTTTCTGTAACAATACTGCTATTCTGAATAGCAGTATTGTTACAGAAAGTGACAATAACAGTGTGTCTGAAGTTAGAGCTAGGGTTTTGATTAACTGATTTCAACAGGAAGTTCTGTTTTCTTTTTGAGAGCAGTTGAAGTTTTGATAATTTAATTTGTAAGCAAGTCTTCGATGTGGTGGCATTGATCACCTGTGTTTTGATGGTTTTGCACATTGATATATCAACATAGATGTGTGTGCATTACAGACACACATAGAAAAATGTATACATACGTATAGTGCTTGAAATGTAATGTTTACATGAGTCTATGCATTAAATAAAGAACACATTTTAACACTGTAGGCTCATAGGAAGTCATCCCTCATCAGTTTTTTACAACTGAACAAAAATATCTAAATGTTAACTAGTAAAGTAGAGCCACACAGCCCAACAATATCAATATTTCTAGAATTTGTCAGTATCAAGATAGCTTAAAACTTACCCTCTACTGAGTTACACTCATATAATACCCCTTAAGCCTCTCCTCACACCGACCTCACTTCCTCCCAAGCTCTCTTTCCTCCTAATTTAACTCTTCCTTACCCACAAATCTACCTGACATCCTTCCTCTTCTTTCATAGCCCTAACATCCCAGCCCCCCTCCCCAGACCTTAAAACCCTCCTTTTGACCATCACATCTTAATCACTAAACACTGAAGGTGTCTCTGAACAAAATGGTTTCTTCCCAGATCTCATATGTATCTTGTGTTTAACAATTACCTTATCCCTTTCCTGCTTATCACCTTTCACCTACTTTCCAAACTGTACTAACCGCTTACCACTCTGCCTTTTTCTCCACTCAAATATAATCATCTCCTATACTACACTTAAACAGTCACCACATAATTCCTTCAGTATGTCACCATTTTACCTTACTATCCCTCTCCTCCTACTACTATTGCTGTCAACATCATACCATAATCCACTGCATTACCAAACACCAACAACTACCCTCTCTCACAGCTACTACTCACATTTCAACACTCCCACATACCTATTTTCTATTTCTCCGTCTAACCTCTTCACAATAAAAACATACCCTAATACTGCTCCTTCCAACTCTATAACATACAGATCTCACTTTGCTCTAAACCTACTCTCCTCTTTGCTTGGTTTCCTAGATACTCTACTCTTGGATGGTGACATCCACCCTAATTTAGGACCTACATCCCCTACCTCTCCTCCTCACATACTTCCCCAATTTCACTCTCCCCCACTTAAATCTCTATTGTCTCTCTGAATATCCAAAGCATTGTTAACAAAATCACAGAGTTTCATGTCTGGATTGATCTGAACTCCCCTCATATCCTAACCCTCTCAGAAACCTGGTCAAAACCTCACATCTCCAACTCTGAAATCCTACCCCCAGGCTAAGACATCTTTCATGCTGATAGAACTAAGAAGAGAGGTGGAGGTGTAGCCATCCTCTACTCTGACCAACTTACTCTCTCTCCACTTCCCTTACCCAGCTTTGCTCCTGCTGAAATCTTTATTGCAAACTGTCATCTCAACCTTCACAAAAAAATTGCCATTGTATCCATCTATATACCCCCCCAGGTGACAACATCCCTATTCTCGAAAACTTTCTCTTCTGGCTCACCCAACATGTTCCCTATGAAACTATTATACTTGCTGATGTCAACACAATCATGAAAACCTCTACTACCAGTTCTTTAACAGATTGGATCCTTAGTTCCGATCCTGATCTCTAGCATTGCCCTGGCATTCTTGCTAATTCTCTAAGTGACCATTCCCTAACCTATGTTCCTAGACATTTCAAACATTCACCCATAGAACACCATTACAGAGAACGCCACAATTTGACTCCATTCAACCCAATAAGTTCAACTCTACACTATCCAACATCAATTGAACCTTCCTTCACAACCTCCCCCTTAATGATGCTGTAACTACCTTCAACAAGATATTTCTAGATGTACTGATCTTGATGGCTCCATCCAGAAAAATCAGGGTAAAATCAAACTGTGCCCCTTGGCTCACTAAGCAAACACGCTCTATTATGCATCAGAGGGATGCTGCCTGGAAAACATGGATCAAGAATAAAACCCCTTCCCTAATACAACATTACAAAGAACTTAGAAACTTGTGTAAAAACTTGTCATTAAAGACAAAAAACATTCCTCAACTTCAACCACACCCACACAAACCCCCTCCCCAAAAAAGTTTGGTCTGCCATCAATAAAATCCTCCAGCCCAGTAACCCTTCAACCCCCAACCTATTCCATCGCTATTCTTCCACAGAGACTGCTCTGTATTTAACAATCACTTCATTGAAACAATTCAAAAATTAACTTAAAGTCCCACCACCTTTTCTCTGATCTTACCTCCCAGACCCTCTTCCTCCAATATTTTCTCCTTTCAACCTGTTCCTACCATATTCATCAAAACCCAACTAAATAAACTCAAACCCTGTTCACCCTCTGTCGATAAATTACCTCCCCACTACCTTAAAATCCCAGCCAAATCCATTTCCTACCCTGTCTCTAATGTTATAAATCACTCCATTACTGAAGCCTTTGTCCCTGACATATGGAAAGCCTTTTTCACTATAACTCTCCATAAAGGAGGAAACTCCACTGACCCATCCAACTATCGCCTCATTGCTATACTCTTCCCCCCTTTCCAAAATTCTTAAAGCATGTGTCCACACTCAATTCCTTAAACACTTGCTTGATAACAATCTTTGAACACCCATCCAGCATAGATTTAGACCCCACTACAGCACATCCACCACACTGCTCTCATTCACCCAAACCATTGCAGAAGCCTGTGACAACAACTGTCTAGTTTCCTGTCTATTCCTTGATCTTTCCAAAGCTTTCAATACTGTCTCCCACCCCAAAATGATATTAAAACTTTCTGATCTTTATCTCTATACTGCCTCTATAAACTGATTCTCTAGTTAATTATCTGGTAGACAACAATCTATACGCTGGCAGTCACAAGGCTCTATTTTGGGTCCTCTATTGTTCAATATCTTCACCAACAGATTACACACTACTGCTACACTCTCTACACTCTTACAATATGCCGATGATGCAACCCTCATTACCACCACCCACAGTATCCCAGAACTCCTTGCTCTTACCCAAGACACCCCTCCATCAAAATTTGGCTCACTGAAAATCAACTAACATTTAATCCAAAAAGAAACAAAATTGCTACTTTTCCTTCCTAAAACACTAGCTCACCATAATCCTCCTTCTCCATTACCTCACTTAACAATACTATCATCAGTCCTGAACCCTATACTAAATTATTTGGTGTTACTATCGATGATGAACTTAAATCTGACATACATATCAATCATTGTATAAAAAAAAAAAAACACCAACAACTTGGTCTTCTGTACCATAACCACAAACTACTCTCAGTCTCCACCAAACCCTCCCTAGCCATGGCTGTTCTCCTACCCTGTCTTCTGTATGCAGCTCCAGTCCTTACTAACCTTCAGTCATCTCTGCACTCTAAATTGCTTCCAATCTACCCTATAAAACACACCACTGCCTCGCTCTTAAATCTTTACAATGGCCTGAATTCTAGAAACAACTACTGCTTCCACAACTACATATTACACACTCTATTCTCTATAACCCCATGTCCTGTCCATCCATCTCTAACATTGTATCACTCTATAACCCACGACATCAGCTTTGTACATCTGACAAGCAACTCCTGGACATCTACAAACTAACAAAGAATATTATTAAGTCCTTATATAAATTCTCTGTAGCTCATACGTGGAATGCCCTTCCCCTTAACATAAGACATATTCCTCTGAAACCACAATTCAAACTTGAGCTTAAACAATACCTGCAAAAGAAATGGTCCTTTCTTTCCTTGTCAAACTCCAACCTGAAATCCTACTGCCATCTTCCTAATTCTACACTAAGCTTACTCTAAGCATACTGTCTTATTCACTATTTTTCTTTCTAATGATTATACTACTGTATATCTACATCTTATTCATTTAAATATTTTTTTCTTATCAAGTTTAGGGCTATTGTAAATATTTTTGCATTATGAACATATTTCTGATACCACTCTAACTTCTGCAACTAGAACACAACCTTATAAATTAGTGTTTTTTTTATTTTTGTTATATAAATTCATGATATTATACCATTGTAAATCTATCTCTAAATTGTAAAAAAATAGTAAAAAACTTTTGTAAAAGTTGAAAAATTGTTACGTGTCATTGGAGCTTTTCTCCTCGGGTCTCCACAGAAAATGGGCCTCTGGCTCAGCTGGACAAACCCGGTTAACAAATGACAATAAAAAAAAAAAAATCTGTATTCCTGTTGCTGATAAATCTATGAATTCTTTGCAATTATTTATTATTTTCACAGCCAACTTAAACTTGGTAGTAATGGGATGTAAATATAGTGGTCTCTGTCATTTTACTGAAACAACTCAACATTGAATGGCTAAACAATGAGCCATAAATATCACATCTCAGAATGTTGAATGCATAGAAATGAAGGGAGTCGCTGTTATCTGAGATTGCATAACAGTGAGGATCAGGCACTCGGTTCCTCTTGTACTGATCAGGATTACTATCACAACAACACATCTTCAGTAGGGTAAAGCTAACTTGTCTCACAATGGTCTAATCCCAGCTCAAGTTCCCTATTAGAGGCTGAGCAATCCAAAGCTTGGTGAATTCTGCTTCACAATGATAGAAAGAGACGACATTGAAGGATCAGAAAGTGATGTCGCTATGAATGCTTGGCTGCCACCCAGTTATCCCCATGGTAAATTCTTTCTGACACCTCCTGCTTAAAACTCAAAAAGCCAGAAGGATCATGCGGCCCCTCTTTCACAGTTTGTATTCATACTGAAAATCAGGATCAATCAAGCTTTTGCCTTTCTGTTCCACAGGAGGTTTCTGTCTTCCCTGAGCTCTCCTTAGGCCACCTGCATTACTCTTTGACAGGTGTATTGCCCTAGTCAACCCCCCCCCGACAGTGTCACTGGAGTGGGTTGTGCCCGGAAGTAGTGAAGTATTGCAGTTGATATATCTAATTAGCAGTGAATGCTGGGGTTGGGTGCAAAAAAGAAGGTTTAATGTTGTTTTTTTTATTTCAACATTCTGAGATGTGAGATTTATGGCTTAACGTTTTGCCGTTCAATATTGTGTCTCCTTGATAAAGTGACATAGATCCAAATACTCATATTTATTCATTACTGCATTCATTTATTGTCCCATGACCTGCTTTATCCAGTCCAAGATCACTGTCTTATCACTTACTGGTCAGTGGGCAGAGGAACTAATCCTCAGTGGGGCACCAGCCTATTGGATGGTGCACACCCTCACTCACTGTGGGACACAGCTAGATACAGCTATAGACACTTTATAGGAATGTCAGTTCACCTATTTACATGTGTTTGGGATCTAGGAAGAAAGCTGAGCACCCAAAAAAATGCTGTGTGAACACAAAGAGGACGTCCATACTCTGTGTAGGAGGTGCCCCAGCTGGGAACCAGACTGGGATAGCCAAGCGTTGTGATACAGTATGCTGAACCACTGTAGCATCTCCATTAGTAGACATAGAAAATGTAGCTTTGAATGAATTGCTTAAGTAGTACTATGGACAGCATCAAAATGTCAGGCACCCTGCCTACAAAAACCATACAAATACAAATTAGTTCTCTTCATCTTTCTCACTTCTCAAGTCCTATCAGTTAATCTGCAGGTTCCATCGTTTTACTGTATATTTAATTTATGTGCAATTATATGAGATATAGACAAGTACAAACAATGTAATTTAAGATATATTGTGAACAGAGAAGGGTGGAGTATAATTATCCATTGTAGTTCCAATATTGAAACATAGGCAGTGGCAAGCGAGATTTTACTTTACATTATTTGTTAGTTAAGAACAGAGAATTGTTTTGTCTGCAATGTTCCATATATCTTGTCATTGTTCACAAACAGGATGACGTCTTTACCTGTGCCATACTCTGCCATATTCACCAAGAAGACATATGAAATTTATCCCACTAAAAAAACTGTGCTGCCTATCATGGAAGTAGCCCCTGGATATCATAATCTGCATACTCAGCTAGAATATGACTGCATATCTCAGTTCTACCAGCGCACTGGGAGTAAAAGGAGAACATGCCTAAAAACAGGAAAGTGGAGTGGACGACCTCCAAAGTGTTCTCCAAGTAAGTCATATAGATTCATGTGGTATAATCTGTATTTAATTGTATACCTTTGCAAGGCATGTGTGTGTGTGTATGTGTGTCAGTCTGCACACACAAACATATACATCTATCTCTCTCTTCATCATATATGTGTGTGTATATATATATATATATATATATATCTACACACACATACACATGGATATAAATCTCGCTCTCTGTTTCTCTATATATGTATGTATGTATGTATATATATATATATATATATATATATATATATATATATATATATATATATGTGTGTGTGTGTGTGTGTGTGTGTGTGTGTGTGAGTGTGTATATAAGAAATAAAATCAGTAGCACCCCATGCTGGACTTTGTGTTGTACACATATTACTATGAGTGATGAGTCAGTTGGGTATGTGCAGTAATATTGGTTCAGTGTAATGCCAAATATGTGATACTCTACTTCTGTTATGGCACGATCTTCCTTTCTTTTTTTAGGGTGGAACTTATTTCTAGATGTGTGTATTGGAACATATTTTATGTATATACCTATTATAGTGAGATTGTTTGACTTTTCTAAATCTATAAGCCCATTTCAGATTTGTAAAACACACATATGTATGCATGCATGAATATGTGTGTGTGTGTTTGTGTGTGTGTGATATATATATATATATATATATATATATATATATATATATATATATACTTCTAAATTTTGAAGTTTCAAAACTTTCAGTTTCTTATGGTCAAGACCATAAGATCGAACTTTTAAAACTTCGAAACCTAAATAAAATAAAAAAAAAAAAATAAAAACAATCTTTTTTTTTTTTTTTTACATTTTTGCAGGGGAGCAAGCCCCTGTATCCCCACAGCCCCTGCTAATTAAATATACCAACTCCAAGATCACGCTGCAGCAAGGAAAATGGTAAATATACTGTTCTGTGCTGTATGGTAATCTGAAACTTCGAAATTTAGAAGTAGACCAATATATATATATATATATATATATATATATATATATATATATATATATATCACACACACATACATACATATAGATAGTTATAGCTATAGCTGTATATAGATAGATAGATATAGATGGATAGATGTATCCATCCATCCACAACCACTTTTTCCCATTTTTACACATGGGGTTGGAATGATACTTTAACAGTTACAATCATCTAGAGCCAATGTTCACACCACCAGGTTGCTTAGCCCTGCCTTAGCTGTTCTTCTGTACCACACACACACACACACACACACACACACACACACACATATATCTGGGTTCACTACAAAGTTTCAAAATCCCAAAATGTTGTGTTTCAGAATATCGAGTTCAGAATCTCGAGATCTTGGAATCTCGAAATTGTAAACCTCCCCCAAAACACCATCCAACACACTAAAACATGTGTATGCAGGGGGGCAAGCCCCCCTGCACCCCCCACATCCCCCGCAACTTAAATATACCAACTCCGAGATCGCACTACAGCGAGGACAAGGGAAATCTCCCAGTCCGTGCTTTATGTCAATCTCGTTCAGGATTTTGAAGTTTTGAAACTTCAAACATATGATCTTCGATCATATGAAAGTCGAAGTTCTGAGCTTCAAAATTCTGAACCGAACCCATATATATATATATATATATATATATAAGATCTACACTTTATAAGGATAATAATTACTACATATTGATAGAAAAACAAAGAGGCAACTATAGCTATACAGATATATATTTTTTATGTAGTGTGTTTGTGTGTGTGTGTTTGTGTGTGCTTACATACTTTCTGAGTTTTGGTTTATAGCACCCTGCAGAGTCAGCTGCAATGCTCAAACTCATGGGGCAAAGGGGGCAGATGCCCAGGGCACAAGCTGTAAGGAGGCATAAACAACACTGTAAAAGAGATGCCGACTGGTTCTTTTTAAAGCAGTACTGTCAATCATTTAAGCAGTTGTGATTTTTTTTGGCTCCTGCGATAAAGAGGGAACGCAAAATCAAGACATTGCCCAGAGTACCAGCTGACCTTGCTACAGCTCTGAAGATGGCCAGCAGTATAATATTTTCAGGACCACTTGTGAGGACCCAGTAGAGAATATTCTCATGAGTGGAATTTTTGTTAGCACACGTTGCTGGGTCTGCTGTATCTGACTAAAAGCAAATTGATCTAGATGACATTTATTGGCTGTAATTAAAGGAAAGCAGCAAATCAAGTACACAAAACACCTACACATAGTTACACATTGTTAAAATGCTTTAAGGCAACTGAAACCAACAAAAATCTGCACAAACATATTGCATTGACCAACCCAGTTATTTTACCCTCATGTAGGATCTTTGCACCCCCTTACACATTAACTTTTATATTTTCACCCTGAGTCAATAAAAATTAATTAAAAAAATATCTCAACGGTATGCATTTAAATGTATGCTGCTTAAGGTCACTCACATTGCTGTCATGTAGGTACATTTGGTTTTGTTTGTTTATTTAAATATAATAATTGCAGTAGAGCACTGAAAAATACAGCCAAATAAAGAATGTAGAAACAATATAACAAACCTGTAGTGAACAGTAAAATTTAACTCAAACAATCAAAATGCATGTTAACAAATCAGTCATTACACATAACATAAGGGGTCAAACTACAGTTTTGTGGTAATCCTTGACTAATAAGACATGAAGAATGTATAACAGGTACAGAGATGTGGAAGAGGAAAGGAGATGGGGGTTAAGGTAAGATGAGAAGAGATAAGTGAGGGTTTGAAATCTGGAGGTGGAAATCTGAAAATGAAGGTGAGTTTAAGCTGATATCATTGAAAACATTCATTAGATTAAAAAGACGAGATCATTAAATCAACAACTCGGGCAAAAATACTGGAACAACTGTGATATGAGCAAATTTGATTGCAGCACCTGGAAGTAAACTCAAATGCTGAGTCTCTCAAAAAACACAGAGTCAACTAAAACGTCAGAAGATCTTAACTCCCTGCTTTAATACAGTAACTTCCAATAATAAAAACATTTATAAATAAAATAGGTGCCATCATATACTACTCTTGTAATACATGCAAACCCTAACCCTTCCCTTGGCTCCATCCCTAACACTACACCTTACCTTAAAAAAATCCTTCCTGTAACTATACCAGTGCACAAGACAGACTCAGCACACAAACATGCACCAACACTCACTACCAGCATTACATCTAATTTCTATCCTAAGCCTAACACACACACACACACACACACGCACACACACACACACACACACACACACATACATTAAAGCTATGTCCTTACCTAACCCTTATCAGAACTAAAGCACCCAAATGCAAACACACCCACCCTTCCTTAACCTCACTTACATGTGCCTGCAAAATATATCTTCCTGATTTTGAACTTACAACAATGTGAATGTTTGTCACTCTACCACCCTTTGCATTGATTGAACAAACATGCATTCAGTAAAATGCAGGGGAGCCATATATATATCTATATCTCTGTCTTTCTATATCTATCGCTCTATGTCAAATGAACAGAAAGTCAACTGCAAAAAATGTCGACCACAGAAGGTTGAAAACCCTATTGTCAATATCCTGGTGTGCACGCACCAAGAAACAAAAGCAACAGTTAAAAAAAAACTAGAAACATAATTTTTGCAGGCAGAAAGCCCCCCTGCACTTTTATACTCCCTGCTAATTTTATATATTAACTCCAGGATTGCTCAAAATCAGAGAAATGGCATTTTCCCCATCCCCAAAAACTGTGCATTCTGGCATACCTGTCTATCAAATGCAGTTACTATAACAGCCGTTGACCAAGCACATGATTGACAATATATATATATATATATATATCTATATATATATATATCTTTCACAAAATATTGTGTTTTTTTTTTTAAATAGATTTGCTCCTGGCCTGTCCACCAGTGCTTGGTTCATGAATCTAATGAAGTGCGTGGATATAGTGGCATTAACTGATGTGTCATAACAGCAACACTGTAATGGTGAAACACAAAAGTCGATGTGCTCCTACACATTCACCAAGGTTACTTCTCTGAAGGTAAAAGGCACGTGTTTTTTCAGGGGGACAAATCCCCCTGCAAACCTGAAGTGGGAGTGCTGTGCCCCCACACCCTCTACTAAATATATATATATACTAACTCCAAGGTCACTCAATCCTTATGGAAAGGGGATATTCCCCACAACTGGGAATTGTCTATTCTTGCTAAACTGTCAACTGTCTGCATTGCTGAGTAAAGTGTGTTGACAACTCTGAGGTTGATTATAGCTTAAAATTGACTAATTTTATTTATGTATTTATTTATATATTTATTGACATTTGTTAACTGGGTTAGTCCAACTGAGTCAGGAGCCCACTTACAATGGATACCCGAGGAGAAAAGCTCCAGAAGTATTACATATTTTTACAATAAAAATCAAATCAAAAATAAAAATGCGTAAAAAATTAAAACCATGAAACATAAGAACATCAACAGTTCAAGAATATCTGTATATAGAGTAGGTTAAATAATTGACAGGTCTAGAAAACAGCACATATGAAGTACATACAAATAGAATTTTTTTTTAAATAAAGATATATATGAATAAATATGCTATGGAAGTGAGGAGAGAGGCAAGTACAAGAATGTAAAGAGCAGAGTAGGGAAAAGGAGTTAGAGTTGAGAAGAGATGAGAAAAGACGAGATGAGACAAGAAGAGAAGAGGCTAGATTAAGTGGAGGTTAGATAAGGGCAGGACCATTTACTCTGAAGAAAAATTTTACATTCTTTTTTGAACAGGTGTTTTTTATTTATTGACTTCTTTTGTTTTGAGGGAGTGAGTTCAAAGCATGTGCAACAGACTATTTTTAGAGGGATTTTCCCCTTATTTTTATTGGGTTTATATATGTCAAGGAGGTGTTTGCTGGAAGTACAAAGGTGACGATGGGGGTGGTAGTAGGACACTAAGTTGGAGATAAAAGGGCAGTAAGAGGGGTAATTCAGGATAGAGTGTGTAATGTGAAGTTGGGGTAGAAGTAGTTTAGAGAATTCTGGTCACTGGAATGATTTTATGGGTAAGACAGTGGTGGGATTTATAGGGGAGATTAGAGGCAAACCTGCCTATTTTGTGATAGATTTGCTCTGATTTAGTGAAAAGTGAAGTCTGAACATTAGTAAGGACAGGGGCAGTGTAGAGAAGACAGGGTGAAAGAAGGGACTGAGTGAGGGAAGGTTTGGAAGAAGGTGACAGAAATATCTGGTTGCGATAGAGAAGTCCAAGTTTCTGGTGTGTCTTTTTTATACATTGTTGGATATGAGTATCAAATTTTAGTTCATCAATAATTACTCTAAGTAGTTTGGTATGGGGTTCAGGTTTGATAATGGTCTTATTAAGAGAGGTCATATAGAAAGACAGTTTGTGCTGAGTGAGTGTTTTAGGGAAGAAGAGAAGGGGTTTAGTTTTTTTTTGGATTTAGTATTAATTGGTTATCAGAGAGCCAGGTTTCAACAGAGGTGAAGGTTTGTTGAGTGAGAGCTAGGATATCAGGGTTGTTGTGGACAGAGGTGATAAGAGTGGAGTCAGTGGCATATTGTAGAAGTTTAGAGAGGTTAGTAGAAGAGTGAAGTTTGTTAGTGAATATGTTGAACAGAAGGGAGCCTAGAATCGATCCTTGGGGAACTCCAGTATTTACAGGGAGGAATGGAGAGGGGACAGTTTGCCAGCGAATAGATTGCTGCCTGCTGGAGAGGTAGCTAGAGAACCATTTGATGGAGAAGGAAGAGTGATGTAGATCAGAAAGTTTAGTAAGGAGTTTGGAGTGAGAGACAATATCAAAGGCCTTTGAAAGATCAAGGAATAGACAGGAGATAAACAAGTTATTGTCACAGTCTTCAGCTATTGTTTGAGTAAAGGAGGGTAAAGCAGTGGCTGCACTATGATGGGGTCTAAAGCCATGTTGGGTAGGAGTAAGGAGACTGTCGTCAAGAAGGTGTTTGATTAACTGAGTATGGATGCATTTTTCTACATTTTAGAAAGGGATGATAGGATAGCCTTTGTGATGAGATTGTATAAAAAGATTTTCAGATATCTGTGACAAGGGCCTCAGAGATGGAACATTTAATAACTATAGTGACAAGGCAGGCAATGGATTGTGCGGCTATTTTTAGGAAGTGGGAGGGTAGTTTGTCGGCAGAGGGGCAGCAATGTTTAAGTTTATTTAGAAGAGATTTAATAGTGGTAATTGGGACTGGTTGTAAAGAAAATGTATTAGGAAGAGTTTTGTTAAGAGGTAATAGAGGGGTTGAGTGAGATGTACTATTTTGTGTGAGCTTTTGGATATTTTCTATGAAATAGTTGTTGAGGAAAGTGGCAGTTTTAGTGGCAGTGTTGTGCGAAAAGGGGTTGGGAGTACTGGATTATTGATGGAGGTCCCAAATATTTTTGGGATTTTGTGAGGGCTGCACTGGTAAGAGGAAAAATAATAGTTTTTGGTCTGGCTTCTGAGCTCTTTGTATGTCTGAAGTAAGGGAATGGATTTTTTTAACCCAGGATTTCCAGGTGCCATCTCTTTTGTGCATGATCAATCGGGTATTGTTTTGTAAGCCAGCAGGCATAGCTGTATTTAATTCTCATTTTTCTTGAAGAGGCAATAGAATCAATAGTGTCAAAGAAAATCTTATTGAAGAACTTTACAGCCTCATTGAGAGAGAGTTGGTATAGGAAGGACCAATTGATGCCAGATAGTTTAGAGTTAAAAGTGTCTGGGTCAAAGTGGGTGAGGTTCCAGCATATTCTCTAAGTATGGTCTTTGGGAAGATGTTGGGTAAATCTATGAATAAAGGTTGGGGAATGATCACTTACAGTTTGGAAGTATGCCAGGGTTGTGGTAATGCTTGGGAGCTGAGCTAAGAATCCAGTCAAGGATAGGTCCGGAAGAGGAGTTTTTGTTAGTTCTAGTGGGGGTAGAAATGTGTTGCTGAAATCCATGGTGGTTGAGACTATTTATTTTATTTATTTTATATTTGCTGGCCAGGCTAGTCTAACTGGATACATGTCCATTTTCAGTAGAGGCCTGGGGAGATAAGCTCCGGTGAAACAATAACAAAAAATTACAAAGTAACAAAAATTACAAAATTACAAAGTAACAAAATCATAAAACAAAACTGATGTAAACAAGGTACAATGATTTTACATTAGTAAGACTAAATCCAAGAGGTTAGAAGTTGATTACATATAGCAACAAATGCAGGTATAGGTTGTGTCATTCAAATGCAGTTGTAATACATAGTATATAGAGGAGAAGGCAGCTGATAATATATATAAATTATATATACGTAAATATGCAGGTATAAGTAGTATCATTCACATGCAGTTTTAATACATAGTATATAGAGGCGAAGGTAGCTAATTATGTACACTATCTATGTACCAGTGGTATTTACAAGAAGATGTAAGTAGTAGTATCTAAAAGTAGAATGTTAGTTGTACTTAAGAAAAGGGGTAGATTACTGAGAAGAGGAGTGTAGGCTGAACCTATTAGCAGGGCTAGTTGATCAGTCAGGTTCAGTGCAGGGGCACAACCAGTGTGATTTGAGAAAAGGTTTCAGTTTAGTTTTGAAAAGTGATATAGAGGTTAGTAAGGAAAGTTCACTGGGGAGAAGGTTCCAGGATTTTCCAACAGTATTGGAGAAGAGAAAGTTTCCAGCCCTGTTGTTTGATTTACAAATATTGACAAGAAGTTTGTGGGATGAATGCAAGGTTTTCCAATTTTTGTAGGGGGAGATAAGGGTAGATAGTATAGGTTGTATTTGTTGGATGGTGAAGGGTTTTATAGGCAAGTGTCAGTTGGTGGAATTTAATCTGATTTACCTATGGGTAGGGGATGAGGGGAACAGTTTAGACCAGTCTATGCTAATGTCTCCAAGTATGATGGTTTCATAGGGGACATATTGAGTGAGCCAGGAGAGAAAGTTCTCTAGGATTGGAATATTATTGCCAGGGGGAATTTATATAGAGATGATGGCAATTTTTTTGTGAGAGTTTAGGTGACAGTTAATGATAAGGATTTCTGCAGGTGAGAAAGATGAAACAGAGATGGAGAAAGGGGACAGGTTTAATAGTTCAGAGTAGAGGATAGCCACTCCCGTCCTTGCTTATTGGTTCTGTCTGAGCGATAGATACTGTGGCCTGGAAGTAAGATTTCTGAGTTGAGGATGTGTGATTTAAGCCAGGTTTCAGATAAAGTTAGGATGTGGGGACAGTTATTAGAATTCCAAGAGTGCACTTTGGTTATTTTATTTACATTGCTTTGAATATTTAGTGTGAGAATTTTGTTATTTAGGTGGAGGAGTGTTGTTAGGAGAGATTAGTGTTGATGTATTGTGCAAGCAAGGGGGTAGGACGTCCTGGATTAGGGTGGATGTGCCCATCCAAGAGAAGTGTATCAAAGAACATGAGAATATAGAAGCATAGGTTTAGAGGAGAAGGATATCTAAGTTTCCAAATAGTGTGAAGAGATGAACTAGAAAAAGTGGTAATTTTTAAGAAGTCAGATGGGGAGGTAGGGAAGAGTGATGGTGAGACTAAATATGGGTGGCAGATAAGGCAGGTATTGAGAGTATGATGGAGTGTGGGAAAGAGGAGTTGAAGGCAAAGTGAAGTATGGTAGGAGGTTGTTAGTGAGAGGAAGAAGAGAAGGGAGAGATAAAGTTGCCACATAATAGGAGATAGAATAGAGAGAGGGAATGAGTAGCACATATGGCTGATATGTAGTGGTATAGGGTATGAGAGTGGGATGGGATGGGTTAAGATGAGAGTAGGAGTGGTAGGGAATGGATGGGACTAGGAAGGGGACAGGGTAGGTAATGAGTCTATAGAGGAGGAGAATGTAGAAGGAGTGATTGTCAAGGAGAAAAGGTGTTAGAGTGTCTGATTGGGTGGAGGAAAATGAAGGGGTGTGGTGTAGGTACTATAAATGTAATGAAAGGGGGTGGGTGGGAATGGGGGTAGGGTAAGGGAGTGGAGTGAGTGGGTTAGCCCAGCTGGAAGAGGCACATGAATCAAGAAAAAAACAACCATATAGACTGAGATGATAGTAGTTTGCAAGTATGTTTTATGCTGCCTTACTGGTATCACTGTTTTTGGGGGAAGAATATGCACATTACAAACAGTAGACACTTTTAGTCCTGAACTTATATTAGTTTCCTTTTGTGCCAGATAATAGCCTATCCTAAACTGAGATACGTTAGGAGTGGTGAGGGTATATTAAGGGAGAATTATGTTAGGAGAACAAGAGAAGGTGGGGAGGCTATTTACAAGGACTTGGAAAAAGCTGTGAAATGAGAAAAACAATCAACCAGCTAGCCCAGGTCAGTACCCAAAGTTGTCTGTTTATCTATGTGAACTCCAAAGCAGATTTAGCAGAGCATCGGGGAGGTAGAATATAAAATGCAAAGCTTTGGGAAAACTGTATATATTTGTTAAAATCAACAAGAGGAAAGGGGGTAGGGGTCCAGTAATGTGCACAGCAGAAGAATCATTAGGAGTATCACAGAGAGAAAATTATTCTAAACCTACACTGCTCACTGTTGATAATGGTAGGACTTGCAGTAGCTTTTACTGGTTTGTACGGGAAAAACATTTTATATACAAATGGAGAGACAGATAGATAGACAGACAAATAGATAGATATATAGATAGATAGATAAACATGTTATAGTTACTTGCCATACAGTTATTTTATTAGGCTTATCACCAGCTGCATTGATCACCAGGGCTGATATTATACTTTTCCAAGCAGATCTTGCTGTCATTTCAGTCCTTATCTGTAGTTACTGTCTATAATGTGTTTGCATGAAATTAGAAGTTATTTTGGGTGTGACTAAGAGTTTGATAGTTATGCATAAAGAATCACTAGAACCATGATATATAGTAGAACATGTACAATTTATAAAATGTTAAATGCTTTCATTCTTCTGTGTTTAGGACTTCATTAGAACACTTTACTTGGTGACTTACTAGGGATTCAGTAAACAAGTTTACCTGTGGAGGAGGCTCAGCTTGTAAACCAGTAGCACATCACTTCTGCTTACAGTGCAGGTAGTCAGGTTCTTTGCTTTCCAAAGGCTTCAAAGAAATTTCTCCTTTTCTTTGTGTAGCACTAAGGAGTGCAGCTAAACAGCTCAGCAGTGTGGAACACTGATCAACACAACTGTTCTCATTGTATGCATTCAGAGATGCTCATTGAAGCTGAAGTTTAAAGCTGCTGGTAATGGCAAACTGCAGAGCTCACCATGAAAGAACAACTGCTACTCCATAAACATCAGAAGCACAGTAATCACAACAAAAAAAGCACATTAATAGGTACTAGAAGGCAGACTCCACTTTTTGTTAGGTTGTAGTTATTCCACTTTCATTACTGAAGTTTCACTTCTCAGTCTATATAGTAATTTTTTTTTGTACTTGACCATGGTTCCTACAAAAAATGTATTGAATAAATGCAGTTTACTTTTTTCCACAATCACAATGTCAGGCTTACTACTCCTAAAATGAAGTTATATGTTTAGCTTCATTCAAGGTAACACTGCCATAAGCAAATCTGTCAATGTCAGGACTTTCAAGGTATTTTTTACCCTTTTACTTGTTCCCTCTCAATCCACAGCAGGTGAGGACAGCAAATGTTGACATGGAGGATGCCGTCTTGCACTTGCAAGTTTGCCCACCATCAGGAAGTTATCTCAGTATTAGAGTAGGGAACCGCCATTTTCAGTTGAAAACTCTGCCTTTTGGCATCACTGCAGTACAATGAAAATTCACCTACCTAGCATTAGTATTTGTGTGTGTGAGAACAAAATAAATACCTATTTTCTTACATATGGATAACTGCCTCCTAAGCCCAGATTCACTCTCATCAGTTGCTAATGAACTTGGATCAGATTCTAAACTTGATTCAAAAATAAAAAATAACAGTGAAATGTAAAAAGTCTTAGTTGTCATGTATTCAAGAAATAGGGGATATGTGCTTACCCATCAAGTGATCTGCGAGAGGACTTTCCTTGACGATACCATGATTTAGCTCATTCACTTTCCTATTCAAAATTGAAAAATGTTCAAAAATATCATGCTGATGGATGCGTGAATGCCTGAAGCACACCATCTTGTCAAGAGCCAGAAATATAAGATTGCACATCTCTGAGAAAGTGCCAGGTTGCCATCTGGTAACAAATTAACACTTTCCTGCAAATAAGGAAATATCAATGATGTTTTGATGCCTATACTATTAATTGGACGTATTCATGTAAGTACTTGCCCAGTTTACAGGGAACTACAGCAGCCAAGGCTAGTCAAAGAAAGCTGGAACATTGAAATTCCTGTCCAGTGAAACAGGGTCTTGTCCTAGAGCAATTGATAATACACTGAGGTTTTACCACTAATGCCTACTTCTCTGTGCATGTTATCTGTATCCAGTGACATTTTGGAATTTAACTCATTGTTTTATTTTACTGCTCACATTCTGTCTGTGGCTCTTCCCACTCCATTTGCCCTCACTACATTTGGGCTCACTCTGCTCCCCTACTCTACCCCCATACCCACCCACCCCACTTTCATTTGATTTATACCCATACACTTTGAACACTCCCCCACCCTCCTCCCAACTTCATCCAAAATCCTCCTAGCACTAGGCATTTCCTCCATACACCCTGACAACATATCCTGCCTACCACTTTATCACATAACCCATCCCTCTAGTCTTTACTAATTAACCCTAGATCCTGCTCATTTTCTATATACCTATAGCTACAATATGTATGCCACAAAATCACGTTTTACCAGCCACTTATGTCTTATTATCATCCCCACCTCCATCCTCTGCCTTATCTACACTACCACCTCAGTACACCATACCACTCAACACCTGGGTACCAACTATTACCTGCCCCCCATCCACTCCCTCTACCAACTACACATTCCATATAGCTCCATCTCTATTTCCACATTCTAACACTAGCACATTCAAAATTAAAATATTATTCCTACCTACATATCCCCTCAAAATGAAATAAAAAAAATTACCTCCAACAAAATTTTTTTAGTTATCTCAAACTACTTAACTTAGATTTATTACTCCCAGGTGACATTCATTCAAAGTCTGGGCCTAATCCTAGCTCCTCTCTCCCCTCAAATCATCACATCTCTGTCCCTCATTCTCCACCTCAAACCCACACAAGTTCACCCACCAAATGCCTATCTATTTTATCTATGAAGATTCAAAATATCAGAAACAAAACCTCCTTATTTCATGCTTGGATCTCCTTACACACCCCTGGCTTCCTCTGCCTTTCCTGAAACCTGGCTCAAACCTCACATATCAGACACTGAAATACTTCCACCAGGTTATAATATCCTTTGCCATGATCATCTTAAGAAGAAAGGTGGAGGTGTTACTATTGTCTACTCTAACTGGATCACTCTTCAACCCCTCTATCACTACTACTGACTTACACCAGCTGAAATTCTCATCGCCAATTGCCTATTGAACAGTCACAAAAAATTAGCAGTTGCCTCCATTTACATTCCCCCCAGGGAATGATATCCCTACCCTTGAGTTCTTTCTCTTCTAGATCTCGCAAACCATCCCTTATGAAATCATTATCTTAGGCGATGTTAACATCGACTGGAATGCCCTTAGCTCTAATTCCCCTACTAACTTCATTAACCTCTTTAGCTTCTCCCAATTAATCTCAACTTCAACACTCCAAAACAAAGGTACCAAGTCTGGCTTCATTTTAAACTGGGTTCTTACCTCTAATCCTAATCTGTATCATAACCCCTCCATGCTGCCTGATACCCTTAGTGATCATCAACCCACATACATACTTAGACACTCATCTCAACTACATAAATTCCAGAAATTTAAATGGCACAACCTCTCCAATTTTAATCCTGAAGCTTTCAACCAAAAGCTCTCTTCAATTAACTGGTTCTTCCTCCACAATCTTCCATTAGAGGAAGCTGTACTGGCATTTAATCATATCTTTCTAGAGACACTCAACTTCCTAGCTCCCACCAGGAAACTAAGAATAAAAACACATTTTGCCTCTTGGCTAACTCAAACAACCTGAGCACTCATGCATAAGAGAGATAGTGTGTGGAAAAAATCCAAATCCGTCCCTGACCTTTAAACCTATAGAGACCTCCATAATTTAACCAAAAAAGGTAACCCTGGACAAACAAAACTTTTTTTCATAAACCACTCAGCAATCCTCACTCCAATCCCCTCAAATTCTGGCACACCATTAATTAACTCCTACATCTAGGATGCTCATCATCTCCTAACCTCTGCCCCTCTAGCTCTGGCACTGCTACCTTCCTAAATACCTTCTTCATTGATACTATCCGCAACCTTACCAAGAATTACAATAACACTCAACCCACATCCTGTACACCTACACCATCCCCATCATTACTCTTAAACCCATACCCACAACCTATATTAAATCTCTTCTGAGCAAACTCAAGACTTGTTCTCCATCAGTTGACAATCTTCCCTCAGAATTCTTAAAAATTTCTGCCAATTCTATTGCTCTCCCTGTCTCCATTCTGCTGAATAGATCCATTATGGAAAACTCCGTTTCTAACATATGGAAAAAATTCTATGTCTTACCCTTGCATAAAGGTGGCAACTCAACTTGACCCCTCTAATTTCAGGCCAATTGCCATCTTATCTCCTCTGTCTAAAATTCTTGAAATATCTGTACACAACAGCTTCTTGAACACACTCTGCAGGAAAACCTTCTCACACCCACAAAGCATGGTTTCTGTCCAAAACATAGCATTGCTACTTCTCTGATATCCTTCATAGATACCATTGCAAATTCTCGTGACAACAGTAATTTAGTCTACTGCTTGTTTCTCGATCTTTCTAAGGCCATCAATACTGTATCCCATTCATTACTTCTATCTAAACTAACCTCTCTAAACCTCTCCAACTCCACATTATCCTGGTTTTCCAGCTACCTCTCTAATCAATTCTAGTTAGTGAAATAGGAATCCAATTTCTCTCCATTCCTACCTATTCAGACAAAGGTATACCGCATGGTTCCATCCCTGGACCCCTTCTCTTTAACATCTTCATCAATGACCTCCACTCCTCATGCCCACTCTCTGCCACTATGCAATATGTCGATGACTCTACAATTATCTCTTGATCTGACAACATCCCTCACCAAAGAGCCCTTTCATGCAGTCAAAAGTTGGCTTACTACCAACCAACTACTACTTTACCCTAAGAAAACAAAACTTCTCCTATTCCTCCCTAGAAAATTATAAAGCCACCTTTACTGTCTCAGCCCTCAATAGCACACCCAGCTCTGATGAACCTCATACTACACTTCTAGGTGTTCTTACTGATGACCAACTAAAGTTTGATCTCCATACTCAGCAGTGTATTAAAAAGACACACCAAAAATTAAGCTTGCTAAACAGACATAAAAAAATTCCTTACAAATGCTTGAAGACTCTCCCTTGCACAAGCTTTCCTACTTCCCACACTTCTTGGTGCTGCCCCAATACTCACATATCTCCAATCTAATCTTCTCTCCAAACTTGAACTCACCTATAATAAAATTGCACAATTTGCCTCCTACCAACCCTATCGTACCCATGATTACATAGCTCTAAAAAGCCTACAGTGGCTGGAATTCCATCACCAACTTCTACTTCCCAGGCTTATCATGGCCCACTCTATCCTCCATGAACCTTCTTCCTGCCCTTCCCTCTCTACCCTAATCCAGCCCTACACACCAAACCATCCTCTCCATAGCTCTCAACAGCACCTACTGCAAGTCTATATGCCTAATAAGAATATAGGCAAACTCCTCTACAATTACTCATAGCTAATGCCTGGCATAATCTGCCTTTAAATGTCAGATCTATCACTAACCCCAATGCCTTTAAGACAGTCCTGAAGGAATACCTCTATAAATCATGGTCCTGCCTATGTAGGCACCCTACTTAACATTGCTTCCTTCCTCCTATAGTATTTTCTTCCTCTCCAACTCATCTCCTAATATATCATTCTGTCTTGCTATATTTGCCTACAGTCTTCTGTTTGTATTTAACTCTCCTAACCTATTGTCTGACCACCTGCCTTTTATATATCCTCTAACCCCCTGTAACCCCCTGTGTATATTCCACGCCTCCAATATTCTGCTTGTTTCTTCCTCCTTAAGCCTCCTCTTGCCTATGTCCTCTCTAGATATTTTTCCTATATTAGTTTATATATAAAACTCACTGTACGTTATTAAGAATGTATAGATCTGACTTCTTCTTCTTTCAGTTTTTCCCGGTTAGGGGTCGCCACAGCGGATCATCTGTCTGCTCATGATTGGCAGTGGAGTTTTATGGTGTTGAGTTGCCAGCCCGGCACCCAACCTTCCACAGAAGGCACACACACACACACACACACACACACACACACACTCACACCTAGGGCCAATTTAGAGTGTCCAGTTCACCTACTGCATGTCTTTGGGATGTGGGAGGAAACCGGCGCACCTTGAGGAAACCCATGCGACCACAGGAAGGACATGCAGACTCCGCACAGAAGGCACCCCAGCCGAGAATTGAACCGGAGAACCTCTTGCTGTGAGGCGGCAACACTAACCGCTGCACCACGGTGGCCGCCCAATATATATATTTGACTACTTATTCTTAAATGTGTAATTCCTATGCCTTCTCTGATATTTTTGCAATTTGTTCTAAGTAGATTTTTTTTTTGAGACAGTCTGGTCAATTGTATATTGTACATTGTAATTTAACTCTGTTTTTAGTAAGTCTTGGAGCTTTTCTCCTCAGGTCTCTGCTGAAAAAGGGCTATTTTGCCCAGTCAGACTAGCCCGGTCAACAAATGTTAAATAAATAAATAAAATACGAGAATGGGTCTGCTGCCTCGGGCATTGAAGACCTTCCTTGATTAGGCTGAATCCCACACATTATCACCAGCAGGGTAGAAAGAATCAAAGGATACTACAAGGACCAAAAGCTATTTCCTAAAGTACAGCTAGTCAAGAAGAGACCTGACTTCTGATGTTGTAATCAAAGCAATAATACTTGGAGAAGGTACACAGCAATTCCCAAGTGGCTATGTGTGTACTTATCCACAATGGAGACATTCTTGATCCATGTGTTGAAGGTAGCTAGGCTTTGAGTGCAGCATTTGTCAGCATATGGTTAAGCACCCGATGGCAAAAGATGAAGGTGGAAATCTATTTGGAAAGTGTCTGTGTGGCAATTACAAGTAGTAGTTGTAGGAAAAAAGAGCTGAAGTTAATGACCATTCTACAGAATTCATGCAACCACATTTCAGGTAAGATCTAAGCTGGCTATGAGCAACTAGGGCATAAAGCAGGTGAGGTTTTAAATCACTGATTTTACTTCCCATGCGTAAACTCCCTGCTCACTGTTTTCCATAGGGAATCACTGCAAACACAGTTTCTATATACTGCACAGCAGTGACTTAACTTTTTGACTTTTGTTTTTCTCTTCCACTGGGTGACCATGAAGTTATTATACGTAAGTAAGGTAGTTTAGGAGTGAAGGGGAATTGCTCTCCTGAAAAAAACATTTGTACTTTGATTAAAGTTGCAGTTGTTTTTCTTTCTCCTTTTTCTTGCTCATCTGGTTAAAGGCTTGACAGTGTAAGACTTGATGAGAGACAGTGGAACCAGTGAACTAGTTTAGAAATAATTTAGCGCTCACTTTTGGAAGGCAGTGCATGTTACTTGTATGAGACATCTTATTCTTAAAGGCCAGGTATGATTGTATACAAATGATAACCTGATGCTCGAAGATCTTATTTGCAAAGCAGGCGCATACTAGGAAAAGAGTCATCTAAAAATGAATTGCAGTGGTACCAAGCTAACAATCTCATATAACATATGGACAAACTTGGTCACTCATGAAATTTAAAATCCTATGGAGAGAGCACTTTCATCAGAGGAAGCTAGAGATGCATTATTCTTTTTTGGTCTCAGGGCTGCTCTTCATAAGGACATAATGAGAAAAAAAATAGATGCCATGCTAATAACAGTTGAATAAATAAGGCCCAAGTGATAAAAATGCTGAAGATAGGTCAGCATCACTTGTAGAGTGATCAGCTGGGAAGTACAAGCTGCTGCTGTATCCAACTGGACACTTTTTTTTTCTATTTGAAAATACAGACCTGCTGAAATGAAAGCTTTCTAGCACCCTCAATAACCAGTAAACTTCCAGAAAAGAGATCTGGTGAAATAAAAGGGATCTACCTTAGAAATGAGTCCATAGGTTCATAAGTGATGACTAGGCTAATGGCACAAGAACATTTACAAGCCAACCCAACAATACCCAGGATATGTCATATTATGCCTTAATTCCCCAGGTAAGGGATGGGGTAGTATCAGGGTAGTGAGTCTTTGGGTGTTGGAGCACTGAGCCATTTTACAGACTGCCACTGTCCATGAAGAGCATGGGCAATACCATGGGAGTGAATTTACAGTCCTGCATCCACTTATTCAAATTCTTTTTGAAGAGAGTGAGGGATGAGCTTTGTTTTACGATGAAGGGAAGTTTATTCCATAGATGAGCTAGTCTTTGGGATATGAATCTGTCTCTCCAGCGAGTTCTGTTAGAGTTACAAATAAAGTTCAGGCCTGTGGAACACACAAGCTTTATATAATTTCTCTTGTGAGTATGTAATATTTTCATCAGGGCTGGCCAAGCGAATGCCTTGTATGTCAGACATAATTCACCTCTTAATAAATGCTATGAGATGCAGTAAAGGGAAAGGAACTTTAGTCGGTCAGCCTAAGACATATGTCCTGTATTTATTAGTGAGAAACCTCTGGGGCTACTCCAGTTGGTGTAAGTGCCTTGTTAGGCACTGTTAGGGAGCACTGTACTCAATTATGGGCCTAATTAGGGCTGAGTGCAATGGCACTATGACTTCCTTTGAACTTAATGCCATGCATTTACTTACATGTTGAGCCACACAGAAGGCTTTCCTGACTACCCTCACCAGTGGGTCTACTTTTACTGGTTTGTTATCAATATTATAATTTGCAGGGATATATGATTTACCAAACAGTATGATTACGCATTTTTTAGCATTCAGTCTCAGACCATGGTTTTGGCACCAGTCAGTTGTTATTTTTAGGCCTGTTTGTAGGATGTCAACATCATTTGGGGATTCAGTGATTGCTCCCAGTTTACAGTCATCAGCAAAGTTGTTGAGGCAGAGACCCCAACATTGGCCTTCACTTCACAGAAGTATATACCAAACAGGAGGGATTCCCAACACTGAGTCCTTTGGGACACTGCTAGTAACAGGTTTCTTATCAGAACTGGATTCACCTATTCAGACGTGTCCTGTCAGTGAGCTAGTTTGGTATCCGTCTGATGATCCGGGGGTTTATGCCTCAGTAAGTTTATCTATGATACATGAGTGGGGGATTGTGCTGAAGGCTTTGGCCAGATTTAGATAAGTGGGGTATACTGTTCTATCCTCATCCATGGCCCTGATGACTTTCTCAAATAAGTTTGCCAGATTGTGCAAGCTAGACCTCCCTCTGACAAAGCCAAATTGGGTCCAATCCAATGTCTGGAGAATTTCCTATGTCGTTATTAATCAGGTCCATTGTAATTCTCTCCATGGCCTTGCAGATAACACTGGTCAAGCTTATGGGTCTGTAGTTCCCTGGGTCAGTGAATGGGCAGAGGGATAACTGTTGCAGTCCTCTTATCCTCTGGGGCAAAGACCATCCAGACGCTGTGGTTAGAGGGTTTTTATTGGTCCTGAGAGATTTTATTTTAAGCTATTTAAAAAGCATCATGGAGTGTTGTCTGGTCTCACGGAGGATTTAGTGAATGCAGTAAGACTTTGTTCTCTTGCAATGACTGGTAGGGGGTTGTTGCAGGTATTTCTTTGGGTGTGGTAGGAGGTGATGGGGAGGGGGTTGAACTGAACTTGTTGGTCAGCAGGTTTGATATAGTTTCAGGCTGGGTGTAAGTGTTGCCATTCATGATTAACTCCTCACATTGCTGAGTGTTTCCCCTGAGGTTACAAACATAATTAAAAAAAGTCTTATGGCTATCCTTCACCTGGGAGGGTAACTTTTCCTTGTAGATTTCTTTAGCAGATTTGACTGGCTGCCTAATTTGTTTGTTTAGACTGGTGAGTGTCTTTTTGCACTGTTCCTTTTTGGCTTTGGAAAGGATTTGTTTTCCTTTATTTGAAGAGCCTGTATATGCTAAAAGTCCACCAGGATGGTTTATTTTTGGCAGTAATCATAGGTTTGACTCAGACAGGTACTGCCTTCTCAATGTAGCTATGAATGTGGTTGTACAGTGCTTTTGTGTACAGCGCAGAGTAGGCCTCAGTGTCATCCAAGCCATGAGGGGCTTGGAAGATTAATAAGCTGTCACTTAGTTTGAGGTAAATGGCCTTAGCAAAGTTCTTAATAGGTTTGGAGTTTGATTGGGGGGGGGGGGTCTAGGTTAATTTTAATACTAAAGGAGATGATTTTGTTGACAGACATTACCAGCAAGGAGTTAATACATGGGAAGGAGCAGGACACCCCCATGTTTGTGAGTATTAGGTCTAAGATATTTGTACCTCTAGTTAGGAAGTTAAGTAGTTGTGGCAGGGTGTTTGCATAGATGAAGTTCATAAACCTATGAGCAAGTGAATTATAGGTCATATAAGTCTCCCAGTTTATGGAGGAGTAGTTGAAGTCACTGATAGGTATGGTGTTAGGCTGAATGTTATGGGATTCCTGTAAATTTAGGTAGGAGGTGTGTTTTTTAAGACTCATGTTAGGGAAACTGTAGCTAGCAAAGATATGATAAGGGGGTCGCACCTGTGGTTATTTAGGCATGGAGCAGCTCAAGCGAGTCATGTTGCTGAACCAGTCTGGCAGTGTACTTGCCATTTATAAGCACTGAGACACCTTCTCCCTTTGTTTTACCCTGAGGTGAAGGGGATCGAAATGCATAAAAGGCAGTGTAGCCTTTGATAGCTGGGGTGCTTTCCATGGTTCTGAACCACATTTCCATGACTACACTCATGTCTGCATTCTCCAAGGTGGGGTGCTTTCCATGGTTCTGAACCACATTTCCATGACTACACTCATGTCTGCGTTCTCCAAGGTGGGGTGCTTTCCATGGTTCTGAACCACATTTCCATGACTACACTCATGTCTGCATTCTCCAAGGTGAGGATTGCTGCCAGGGAGTGCAGTTTTTAATCGGAACTCCCAGAGTTGTGCAGCAGAACCTTTAGGTAGTTATGAGTGACTTTTGTTATGTTGGAGGGTTTAATAACTTGGCATGGCCTAAAAAAGGCACTATGAGGATAGCTAGAGATGTGTCAGTATACCTTCTCTGGCTAAACATAGTGGTTTGTTGATTATGCCTCTCCAGGCTGAGAGATATTGAATCCCCTTGTTGTGACACCAGAATCTAAGACAGTTGTTGAAGTCAATCATTTTTTGCTGCTACTGTGGCATTATCATTAGTGAAGGTAGGATGCTACTCAAGGTTAGATTTATATGAACCTGAGTCACATATTCAGAGTGCATCATCATATCAGCATTAATATAGTCCAGTGAGGTACATCTTAGGTCATTTATGTCCATATGGACTATGACCATGTTGTACTGGTACTTGTAGTTTAAAGACCTCTAAGTGCATGGGTGGTCTGGTGGATTCTGGCTCCAAGTAGACAGCTCACTGTGATCGTCTCCTTGTTTAATCTCATAAGGGTGACATCAGCATGCCTTACAATGGAATCCCCGATAAACAGACTGTTTTTTTGGTGTGATTTATTATGGATTTGGAAGCTAGCCTACTATGATTTTCAGAGTAATGTGTTGCATGAGGTGCTGTCTTTTTGGAGTGTGTTCGAGGCCACTGAGAAAATCGTTTAGGTTCCTTAGTGTTGGTATTGAGAGTTTTAGGTATAAGGTTGATAACCGGGCTTGCATTTTTCATGTGTGTATGTTAGAGCTTTACCTCCAGTGATATTTTGTGTCCAGATCTCTCACACACCATGTTTGTTCTAAAATTAAATGGTTGTCAGTGAACATGAGGCAGTTATTATACTGCCTCAAGATGCGTGTATCCACCAGGCCAGAAACTGAGATGACAGGGAGGCATCTCTATATTATACCAGATCCGTAGTAGATAGGAAGGAGTATAGGGGAGTCGCTTAAAGGTCTATGTTCATAGGTTCATAGGTGAGCACTAGGCTATTGGCCCCAGGGCCCATACAAGCTTAGCCAAATGAGGTTCCCTGGCTTTCGCCACCCAAGAAAATTATTTACCTGTGCCCCTGTCGAACAGAGCCACAGCAGTGATCCTGGGGTGAATTTCCTATCTCCCATCCAATTGTCAAGATTTCTCTTAAAGAGGGCTAATGAGGAGCTCTGCTTGACATGAATGGGCAGCCTATTCCAGAGCAGGGGAAGTCTCTGTGATAGGAATCTATTGCTCCAGCAAGTTCTGTTTATTGTGGTGACAAGGTTTAGGTCCCTGGAGTATGCGGCTTGAAGAGATTGGGATTTCTTTGTGTAGCATGTCCATCAGGTCAGGGTTAGACATGGCTTTGCACATTAGGCAGAGGTCGCCTCGGAGTAGGTGATATGCAATAGAGTAGAGCTGGAGTTTTTTGAGATGGTCGGCATATGGCATTTGTTTGAGGCTAGTAATCCTCTTAGTAAGATACTTCTGTGGCCTTTCCAACTGTTGCAGTTGTCTTGCAAGGTACATGCCAAATGGGGCATTGTATTCTATGCTGGGTCTAATAAGGGATGAGTAGAGAGGAATGATGACCTCTCTTTTTTTCTGGAGGAGAACCCCTTTGTGCTGAGGTGTGCCACATAGAAGGATTTCCTGACTACTGTAGTGATGTGATTATCAAAGGAGAGACTACTATCCACCTGTGTCCCAAGGTCTCTTATCACACTTTCGGTGTTTAGTAGGCTACCGCCTATGTGATAGTTCATGCATACAGTATTTTTCCCAAAGGGGATGACAATGCACATCTTGGCATTGAGCTTTAGGCCATAACTTTGACATCAAGCATCAGTGTCAGTGAGGCCTCTTTGTGGAATGTCCGCATACTTAGGTGAATCAGTTATGGCTCCTAGTTTGCATTCATCAGTGAATTTCATTAGCTAGAGACCAACTATATTAGCCTGAACTTCAAAGAAGTAGACATCAAACAGGAGAGGACCCTGTGGTACTCCGCTTGTCACTGGTCTGAAGTCGGATTTGGAGTCGGCTACTTTCACTGTGTTTGTTCTGTCAGTGAGCCAGTTGGCCACCCATCTTGCTACATAGGGATTTATGTCTAGTCCAGTGAGTTGTTTATCTATGATACCAGAGTGGGGAATGGTGTCAAAAGCCTTGGCAAGGTCAAGATAGGCTGTGTGCAGTACCTTACCCTTGTCTTCGGCTCTACTGACTGCTTCAAAGAAGTCTATCAGGTTTAGGAGGCATGATCTACCTTTTACAAACTCAAACTGAGTGTAGTCCAGAGTTTTGAGGTTACCTGTGTCTTTGTTTATAAGCTCTAGGATGATGTGTTCAATTGTCTTGCAGACCAGGCTCATCAGGCTAATGGGGCAGTAGTTTCCAGGCTCTTTGGTGGCACCCCCTTTGTGGAGTGGGATAACTGTTGCTGTGTGCCAATCCATAAACACAAAGCCTGAAGTGAAGCTATGGTTGAACATGGTACTTAGGTGGGGTGCCAGTTCATTCTGTAGTTCGTGCAGAATGCAGCCTGGGATGTTGTCCGGTCCCATGGATGCTGTATTCTTGGCTTTGGAGAGTGCTGTCTTCACCTGTATGGCCATGATAGTGAGAGTGTTTAGTAGTGTACTCTATTATGACCTGCAGTGGTGCTGCCCTCTGTGCAAACCAGCAATTTGTAGGCCAGCTATGAACAGTGGAAGATTATAAAGACTGTTTCATATACAGGATTTTAAACTGGAGGGTTTTGCTTACATGCAAGGCACAGATACCGTCATTTATATGATGTGCAAATGCGAGGCTTTTATACAAGCAGAATGAAACACAAGTCCAACCAAGAACCAAATGAATAGTAATAAAACACTTGGAAATAAACACTAATTGCCACAATACATGGGACTGCTTATATAAAACGTCTTTAATGGCCAAGTGCTTTCATCTACTGAATGTTCTGATGAAGTCTACTTTCAGTAGATGAAAGCACTTAACCATTAAAGACATTTTATATAAGCAGTCCTGTGTATTGTGGCAATTGGTTTTTACAAGCAGGATGAACAACTTTTACATAGTTAAGCCCTCATGCCAATCAGATAAATACACAATAAGCCTTCCAAAAGCAGTTCCCAAATTGGATGGGTATAATCAGCCCTCTGATCCCACCAGAGTACAGAATAAAGCCCTCTTAATGTAAAATGAACTGGTTTTGAAGTCAAATGCAATAACAAATGTTTACAACAAAATGCAGAACTCCTGTAGTATCAGGAATCCTTGAAAATAAGTTCACAAACTTCTACAAACACAGAAAAAATTACAAAAATGGAGGAATATTTTGGCAGATTCAGGAAAACTTTGGCAAACTCAGAACAGCTTTTGCAGTATCAGAGGAGGTTAGGAAATATCAGAATACTGCTAAAACAGCTTAAGAACAGTACAGTAACAAATGGGATTTCTTTAACAAGTACAGGCTGAAAAACAGTGATAAATTCAACAAAATCAATAAATTCAGCACAAAACTCTTAAATAGCACTGAGATAATTAGAGCAAGTGCAAAAAAGAAAAGAAAAAAAAAAACGTATATCAGCTTTATAGATCCACAGATGGTTTTAGATACAAACCAAGATGTTGTAGTCTCAGGTATCCAAACCAGGCACAGGGAAGCTCTGAATAAATGGGCAAAGTCTCTCAAATGTAAGGCTTTTATACCACCAAAATGAAAGACTTTTGCACAGTTAGGCTCTTAGGCCAATCAAATAAACACAGTACAAGCAGTTCCCAACTCATATGGGTTGAATCTGCCCTCTTCTCCCACCAGAGTACAGAATAAAGCTCTCATAATGTAAAAATAGACTGGTTTTGAGCTCAAGTGCAGTAAAAAATGCTTTACAACACAACACAGAACTCCTGCAGTTTCAGGAATCCTTAGAAGTAAGTTCACAAACTTCTACAAACACAGAAAAACTTTGCAAGACTTAGAAATATTTTGGCAAATTCAGGGGAACTATGGCAAACTCAGAACAGCTTTTGCAGTATCAGAGGAGGTTAGGAAATGCCAGAACAACTCGAACAAATGGCCAGAAACTCCCCCAAAAAAACTTTTATTAAAGCAATATAAATATGATCCCTTTAGTCCTTGGCACAACAGCCTTTACAGAGTAGAAGTTAGGAAATATCAGAATAGTGTTAAAACAACCTAAGAGCAGTAAGGTAACAAACAGGTGGTGTTTCTTTAACAAGTGCAGGCTGAAAAACAGTGATAAATTCAACCAAGTCAATAAATGCAACACAGAACTGTTAAATAAAACTGAGATTACCTCTCAACTGTCCAGATTTTGGCTTCAAAATTTTTGTCTGCTCCTTATAAAATGTGTGGTTTTCTGGCAAATCACTGAGGACTGAAGTCTCTAAATAATGCTAAATAGAGACATTTGAGTTTCAGGCATCTCCTTCAGAAAATACATAATAATGCAACACCTATTATTCTAGAAACTTTCTAAGTTTATAGGAGCAATATTTAAAATCTGTCCTTGTTTTTGGGCCTTTGTCTACCCATTATTTCTGCCTTTGTTCAGATTTCTTGCACTGAGAGGTTGACAGGTATGCTGAGATAGTTTCAGCAAGTGCAAAATAATATTAATATCAGCTTTGTAGGTTCACAGATGGTTTTAGATGCAAACCAAGTTCTTGTAGTCACAGGTGTCCAAGACAGGCACTAGGAAACTCTGCATAAATGAGCCATGAAATTGCATTATCCATCACCTCAGCCATGTAGGAAATCCTTTGCTAAGTTTCATATATATATTCCTCCCACATTCCAAAAGACATCCATCTGGAGCATTTCTCCCTGGGCCACTGGTGAAAATGGGCTCTGTTCCAGTTGGACTTTCCCAGTAAACAAATGTTAAATAAAAATATAACATTTAAAAAAGTTAAAATCATTTTACACTTATGCAGTTGTGTGTTTCAACTGCAGTACAATATGTAGAATTTATATAGCTTACCTTATTCCAAATTTATAGAGTGTACCATTTCCTCATAATTTTCAGTACTGAATGCATGACGTATCACTAGACTTTGACATGTACTCATGTTATATGTACTCTGCTACTTTCAGTATATAATGTGTAATACGTCACTAGACTTTAAAATTTACTCATGTACCATGTAATCTGTAGCTGTCAGTATAGACTGTAACACACATTTACAGAGTGCTATTTCCTCAGAGCTTTCATTATTGAATGTGTGATATACCAGAAGACTTTAACATGTTATCATGCAGTGTGTAATATGCAGCTTTCAGTATTCAATGTGTGATTTACCCCTAGACTTTAACATGCACTCATGTATCATGTAATCTGTAACTTTTTTAATTTCTCTAAGTCTTTTGGGTTTCTAATACCATGATGGGAATGGACCCCATTCCTAAGTCAAAGTATGATTAAAGTTCATGAAATTAGTATTGTTTCAATCTTTGATGTCAACCAAAAGTGCTCCTCGCAGCATCCGCAATGTGCCCAGTAATGACTCTCTGTGCAATTTGTATGGGGTTACATGTATCTGTAGCATATTTAAATAAGATTGTAAATCCTTTTTTAAAAGATCTATTGCTCCTACTACTATTGGAACTGCCTGGGTATCCTCCACATTATCATCATTCTGCCTACAAATCCTGGTATTTTATAACATTGTATCTCCGTATGGCACTGTAATCACTGGGTGCAGCATTTTCAGTGATCAGTGCTATTTTTGTCTTCTTTTCATGGACTACTATATCTGGTTTTCTTGCATCTATTTTTTGAACTGTTGGTAATGGGTAATCCCATGTGATATAAGCTTCATCATTCTCTATAATGCTTTGTGCCTCATGTTTCCAATGCTTCTCAGCTACTTCAATATTGTAATGTTTGCACAATCTCTAATGCCTGTTCCCATTTCTGTTTTACAGAACTTGTGTTTTTCTGTTTCTCACTCATGTTCAATGGACTTTGTAAACCAATGAGCACACATGTACACAGTAAACTATCCTGGGCCACTAATATTAACCTTTCATCTTTTGGTTTAACTTCACCTCTCCTTAAGCATTCCTGCATCAGATCCTGATTGGCATGAGGTTGTTCCAAGAGATTTCTGTACTTACTACTACATTTATGCCTTTTTCATACTTCTTTCTCTCCCATCTTATACTCCTCCTTCTAATATTTCTTTTCTTTTTTGCACATTCAGTTGCTCCTTGATTTTTGTCTATTAATGGTTTGGTTTCTATTTCTGCTTGACAAATATGTGTTCCTGCTAAACTAAGCAGAAAAATAATCTTTTTTGATTTGGTCTCTTCAGCAGATATGTATTCAGTCCCATGATTGCAGATCTATACATGTAATCAGTTTTGAGGATGCCAATACCTTCTTCAGAGTGAGGAGTATATAATCTTGGTACACACTGATTTTTATATATCTTTTAATGAGCTTGAAACATTTTTCTCGTTTTCCTGTCCAACTGATCCAACAGTTTTTGGACCCAGTCGATCACCCCAAAAACTATAATTTAAAACAGGAAGAACAAATCGGTTTTTAGCTTGGACTTTATTCCTGGAAGTAAAGGCAGTTTTTAATATTAGTCTTAGTTATCTGAAGTGTTGTTTAATGCATTTTATTCTCATTTTTCCATGTTTTATTGCTGATCCTTCATCTGTTCCCAAATATTTATACAATCCCTCCTGCTCAAGTTTTTTTTTATTTCACATTCCTGTCCCAGATTAATATTTTCTTGATGTTGCAGCTTTCCTGTTTTAAATATTGCTTTTGGACATTTATCCAGACTAAGTGACATTCCTGTATCATCTGAGAAAGTGTTAACCATTTGTAGTTTCTTATCTAATGAACTACACAGTTTTAAGTCATCCACAAAAAGCAAATGGTATGTCTTTTGTTGGTTTCTGGGAGCCAGATTGCAACCATACCCTAATCTACAGCAGCAGTGACAAATAATTGGCATGGAATTTTTATCCTTCGGATAATAATTTTCTCTTTGTCATGGCTCAACTGCAAAGTGATTTATGATCAATGTAGGGCATAACTTATACAGCTGTATTTATTCCATAATCCATGAATGTAGCATATTGTCAAATGCTTTCTTGTAATCTAACCATGCCATACTTAGATGCTTCCCCTTTTTACAGTTCTCTATTATGGCCTTATTCAGCAACAAATGATACTTTGTTCCATATAACTTCTTTTGTTACGCTTTTGTTCTGTTGTCATAGTTGATTTTTGTTTTAAATGACTATTAACTCTGCATCAATTCTACTACATAGCTTGTGTATCATTGGAAATTAAGTTATTGGTCTACAGTTTTTATGATGGTTTGCAGCTTCACTCTTAAGGAAGAGTATCATTTTTTCTGTTGTTAACCAGGTTGGTGTCTGTTTGGGATGCACATGTAAGTAAATCTTACTCAGGGCTAAATCTTTATGTAAAAATGTTAATCATTTTTAGCCAGAAGTTAAGTAGAGCTTTTCTTAATCTAAATTTCTCTGATTGTTACTTCATCCCATTTCTTATCCTCCACATTAGAACTCCTTACTATTTCTTAACTTTTTCTATCATCATAAATATTTCTAAAAATGTGCCCATTTCTTCTTTTCTATTTATTCCTTTTGCTGTGTTTCCCAATTTTCAATGATCTCTCTTTGGGTCTCCATAAATTATTTATTTTGTACTTTTCCTTTATATTTATCTGCCTGTGCTGATATGTTTAGCTTATCATTAGCAGTACTATATGACAAATCTCAATCCGTTTTGGTACTGTAGATTGCTTTTATCAGGTCTATTTTTCTAAATATTTTTGATGTTCTGTTCCCCTGCTATATTATACTACCAGAGATACTTCTTGCCTTAATTGCTTTATAGTTTTCTCTGTTTGATGCTTCCATGATGGCATTTTATTTGCTCCCTTCCTTTCATTTGTTACACTGTATTCTTGTGGTAACACTTTATCTGTTATCAGTTTAGCTGCAAAGTAATATATTGTATTTATTTCTGTTATATCATGCAAATTTCTCTTAATAGTCCTGATTGCTGTCTTCATCTGTTTTAGCAATCTTATGGGGTCTTGTTTACTTTCTGTAACCTATTGTTTTATCTATCTTAAAACGTCTGTACATCTCCATTAAAACAAGCAGGTCTTCCCTTAAATAACTTTCTTCTATATTAAGAGTGTCTTCTTTGCTTTCCATTTCCAGTGAGTAATCTACAGAAAATTTCAGAAAGTCTTTCTGTGACATATCCTCTTCAGCTGCACCCTGCTTCATATGCTGCCATTTGATATGGGAACCCTTTGGCCCACCACTCCACAACATTACCTACATCGAAGTTGCCACTGTGTTCTGCCCCTTCCCTTTCTATGCAACTTCAACTGCACTTCATACTGGTCTTCTACAGAAGGCTCTAGGGCATTGTCATGTTGCATATCTTCTTCCACTGCCTCTTTCTCCACCTGTTGCTCCTTAATCTCGGTACTTGTAATTCCGTCATGCTGTAACTTTGCCTGTGTTGGATTCTTCACAATAAATGCTTCAATTTGCAGCTAATCCATAATTTCATTTTCTGTATGTTTAACTTCTGCCTCACTAATCCTGCTTTCTACATCCCCCCTTTGTTTTCTTGCTTTTTGTATTGTGGAATGTTTCATGTGTAAGTGCATTTGCCTGTATTTCTCTTCAAATAACTTTGGAGCTGCTTTTTGTATTGATTAGTTTGGCTTTCTCCTTTTGATAAATATTATACCATGCCAGATCATTTATTATTTCCCATGTCCATGTTTTATTTTTATACCTTTCAAAAATCTTTGGATTTTGCTCTTTATAATTTTGCACATCCTCTGTTGCTTCCTTTTCCATGTGGACCAAAGTTCCTTTATCTATGTAACGTTTTTCATAAATTTGTTGTATTAATAAATACAACTTTCCCTTTAAAGCCTTTGACAGTTTTTTCGTTGTGCAAGTATTCTTCTTTACTTTAATTTCTCTCTTAATCTTTTTAAATATCTTCTGTCTGGAAACTGGCCTTCTTGTGTAATAGTAATAATACAGAGTTTCTTATTCTCAGTTGTGCACTTTGCCAGTTTTTGTGTTTTTCGAGGACTACTACTTCCTTCTACAAGGGGGGGTGGGGTGGGGTGGCACATCTTCCCCCTGAATCTGGCCTAACCCTGTTGTAGGAATGTTTCCATGTCCTGAGGATTCTACTCAAAATTTTTTTCCAGTCCTGGCACCAATGCATATACAAGGATTTGGTACTTTTTTTATCTTGGAACCTGTGTGCCCAGCTTATTTTTAACCTACCTTTCTCCATGATATATGCTATATAAAATCAGTATCATCTTGGTGAAATTCTGTGAAAATAGGATGCACCATGTGAAAGTGCCCACCAAGACTTGAGGATGAATTTAGTTCCAACAATACTACTCCTCTTTTCTTGTTTAAAACATCTCTGCATTTGGACCTCCTTTCATTATACAATGTGTGTATATCACTGGACTTCAGCATGTACCTATGTGCCATATAATCTGTAGCTTTCAGTATACAATTTCTCATGTGATATAGCACAGAGTGTAACATGTTCCATGTACCCTGTAGCCATTGGTATGCAATGACCAATGCCGTACAAAGATAGAATTTAATGTCTGCCATATAGTCAGTGAACATTAACATAACCAGTACCACTGAAACAATGGTGTTTTTATTGTTATGACTACCTACAACACAAAATAACTGTTGCTATTTAGCATTATTTGGTGATGATATGTGTGCATTAACCAAGGCTAAATAAGAAATAATGCTTCATTTTTGACAATGGAGTGTTTTCTTAGCCAATGAATTGTTTGTTTGAAATGTATTACTTTTTAATTACCTGTGCATAGAAATGAGACCCAAAATTAATCTGCAAACTGGAATTCTCAGTTGACTAACTATGAAATTTCTTTTTTAATGCATATATTTTCTAGTTTGTTTTTTTCCACATGACGATGATAAATAATAATGCAAACTATTACACGTTTAATACAAGTTTTAAGTGAATGCAGTAAGATTTTTGCCTTTTTTTTAATCCTTCATGCTTTGTGGTTTCATGTACTTATTGTTTAATATTCAGAAGAGTTTATAGTCACTTCACAGCATTAATGAATACTAATTTGTTTCTTATTCTCAACATTTCTACAGTCTGCGGTCGGCTTCAGAATTTTAACCTTCCAAAGATTTCTGAGAGCAGGTGGCCATGGCTGGCAGCAATATATCAGAAGAGAAAGCAAATTAGCAATGAAAGTTTTAAAAAAGTGGTCTTGTCCTGCAGTGGGGCGCTGCTGAATGAGAGAACTGTTGTAGTGGCAGCACACTGTGTAACTGAGCCAGGTAAAAGTACAGTGATAAATGCAGCAGAAATAAGAGTCGTCCTTGGGAAGTTCTATAGACATGAACACCGCGAAGAAAAGAACCTTCAGACCTTACAGGTGGGTGCATAAGAAGCACACAAACTGTTGAAAATCATTGTAATAAATCTTCTATTTATTTTATAATCAATGATTTTATGCATACATACACACACACACACACACACACACACTCACACACATGTGTGCATGTGTATGTTTGTGTATATCGTATTGTAATAAAGTGAAAACTAGATTGGCAGTTTTTAATTATTGTTTTGTTTATGTGACCTTTTTAACTCTGGATCTGGGTGTCATTTAGGGTATTTTGCAGGAAATCTAACATCTGCAAATGTCAAGTTTGATTTTGAGCTCTGAGTTTCTGAAGTATAGCTAAACAATCCCCTTCTGCTAAACAGGCAAGGTTAAGAATGAAGAAATGAGAAAATCTGCAGCTACTTGGGTTTGGTTTTATTAGCTTGAATGTAACCACAAAAACTTAAAAAAAAAAAAAAAAAAACACCTTCTGAAGCCATGTAGCTAAACACTACTTTGTTGTTAAAGAGCCATTTGCATATCTCCTATGGGCCTCCACTACAGGAAGTTTAGGGCATTACACAGCAAAGATTCTTTCTTGCACTTTTTACTGAATGGTTTGTCTGTGTGACCTTTTTACCCTTCCGTTTCTATCTGTCTATCAATCTATCTGTCTATCTATATATCTATCTTCATTCACAGATGCACTTACACACATATTGCCTTAATCGGCAACAAAGGACTGTGATACAATACATACATTTGGAAGGCAATTTATCTAAAGATAAGCAAGAGTGCAACAAAGCAGCAAAGGGATGATGGCATAAATAGTAAAAGGGATTAACAAAAGAACATATGGACAGCATGATTCTTTATCAACCAGAACAAAAACCCGGACTACAAAACCTACTTCACCCCCACTCTAATAACAGGACTCTTTGCTCCAGTAACAAATTCCTTCTCAAAGTAACTAAATCTAATAATACAGCAGGGGACTCCCTCTTTTCTAATTATGTGTCTAAAATCTGGAACACTTTCCCTAGTGATATACCTACTACCCCTTCTTCACACAGTTTAAAAAATCCCTAAAAACCCATCTCAGTAACAACTGGCTATGCTCCTGTACTACACCAGGTTAGACCTTCCTCCACATTAGACCCCCTCCACTATAATCAGCACTCCTTTTCTTACACCTCAAGTAGTGTTAATAGGTCTAGTTTCTAGGATTGTATAGTATACAGATGACATAGTAAAAATGAAAATTTGTTTCTAGCTTAGCCTTAATAATCTTTATGTAGATGCTTTCTTAGACATGAGACTTTACTAATGATGTGGATGTCTTCTTACATTTGCTACTCTAATTATGATGTATTGTTTCTGTCAGACTAATTTTATTATTATGTCTGTATTTGACCCGACCATATATGCTATCTGAACTATGTCTAACCGAATTTGTCTGTAATTTTCTAGATATGATCAGCTAAATCCTATATATTACTTGTTTGTTATTTCTGGAGCTTTTCTTTCTGGGCCTCCACTGAAAAAGGACCTATGTCCAGTGGACTTTCCCAGTTAACACATGTAAAATAAATAAATAAATAAACATGTTGTCTCAGAGGTAAATAATTCTGCCTCACAGTGTTAAGGGAACACAATGTGAAAGGTTAGTGAACAAATTAAATAGCAGTCATAGGGTGTTAAGATAAGTATGACACTAGATAGGTAAATGAGCACACAAGGAGCTGCAAAAATTGAGAAATGAAGCAGCTGTGGTGACAGAAAGAAGTATGCAGCAATGGACTGAAAGTGACTCAAAACTAAGAAGTCTTTAGTAAGAATTAAAACAAATGACTTTTGGTTGAATAAAGGATATTTCAGACAATATAATTTTGCACTTAAAATTTAGTATAAAAGACATAAGAACATTAATACATTTAAGCGCTGAGGATGTGTGGCAGGGGCAGCTCATGGTATTGGACTGCAGCCCCCCCAGAAAATAAAACAAACTTAAAAAAAAATTAAATGGAAAAAAAAGAAAAGAAATAAAAAACAAATGCGAATCCCGGACTTCCGTGCATGCGCGATCGGCTTCCTCACGCATGCACACAGGAATCCGGACTGCTGGTGAACCAGTCCAGGTAGGAAGACAGCCATTCTCTGTACATAGATCCCAGAAGTCTATGCAGTTTCAACTGCATAGACTGGAAGGGGATTGGACTGCAACATCTGCAGGCTGGAGCAGGGAGAAGGACTTTGCTGCTGTCTCGTGGGGCTTTTGAAACGCACATTGGAATGGTAGGAATCAAGATGCTGCAGGAAGGGAATTAAGCTCAGGTTGGATGCTTGAATTAATGAATCAGAGTGAATTATGCAGGGAATTAAGCTCAGGTAGGATGTGTGTGCGTGTGAAATGCCCTCAGTGACTAGAATAATTCAGGAAATATACCTGGTGGTGGCTAGACTCAAACCCTGTGCCTTGGGAGTAGGTAGCAAGAGCTTGAATTCCCTACCCACCACCACTTGTGAAATTTTTGCTTCATATTTCTGTTCCTCATAAAATCTGTGGTTTTCTGGAAAATAATGACAGGCATTTGAATTTCAGACTTCATATTCTTCAGCAAGTAGATAGTAACACAAAACCTCTTATTCTAGCAATTTTCTGTTTATAAGATCAATATTTGAAATTTCTCCCTATTTTGGGGGCTGTATTCCCCCATTGTTGGCTTTGTCTAGGCTTTTTGTGCTAACAGGTTGAGAGCTACTGTGAGAACTGAATTCACTGAATATTTTTGGGGGCTGTATTTCCCCATTATTGGCTTTGTCTAGGTTTTTTGTGCTAACAGGTTGAGAGCTACAGTGAGAACTGAATTCACTGACTATGTTTGGGGGCTGTATTTCCCCATTATTTGCTTTGTCTAGGTGTTTTGTGCTAAGAAGTTGAAAGCTATGGTGAGAACTGAATTCACTAAATGATAGCCATTTAAGTTTTAGTCTACCTGTCTTTCAAGAAACAGCTGATATGGCACAATGGTATATTGCTCTGACTATAGTGCACAAGGTCCTAGGTTACACAGCATTTTATTCTAGTAACTTTCCAAGATTATGCAAGCAATGTTTAAAATGTGTCCCTAGTTTTTGGGCTTTTGTCCCTCCCCCCAATAAAGTTAGGCTTTTTCCAGATTTCTTGTACTTCAAAGTTGAGAGATACAGTTGAGTGCTGAGTGAATTTTACAAGGAGCTGAGAGCTTGAAGAAAAGTTTAGTGTTGCTTATGCTGAGCTTGCTTGCATTGTTAATAGCACAACAGGTAATGTACTTGCTTTTGATGCAGAAGGCTGTGGGTTCTACTCCTACAGTATATAGATGCATTGCTGATACTGCACTGTGTTGTACTTTTAAAGGGGGGGGGTGGATGCTGCAGTCCTGAGAAGGTCTTCTTTGGCAGAGATACCTAGTAATGATGAACCTGTTATCAGTTTTCCATCCATTCCCTATTGCAATATTACTAGCTTATCATTTTTTTTATGTAACACAGGCAATTTATTCCTCAAGGGCAACAGGCACTTTATTTGTAGATGAATCGAATGAAATATAAAGTTGTGTGATAGCAGCAACCTCTTCATTAGTTACAGATCTCTTTAATGTGGAATTATTTAGATGACTTTTACTTCTGCAGAGATTGTGCATATTTACTGATACTGGTGGATTATAGAAGTTTGAGTAAACTTTTATGATGGAAATGTTCTGAACTGGGCAGTTTTGTCATTGTTGCTGCATGCATTTTGTTTCATTATTTACTGGAAAAATGTTCAAAACAATACATTTAAAACACCTTCTAACAACTATACTGTATTATACAAGGAATATAATTTAATACAATCAGGAAGATGTATCAAATAACACATGTATGTTTCCAGTGCAAGGGGCCTATGATTTGAAAACAGCCTAAAGTTAATCCTTATCTGCCACTGGCCAGATGTATTTTCTTTGAATGTGGGTTTCAATGAATGTAAGTTTCAAGGGCAGAGAACTTTTAATGCTAAGTCTAGTTTCATTGTGAGACTGCATTGCTTTGGTTAGCAGATGTCTATTAGTGTTTGTGCTGTATAATGTAAAATAAAACTTTTAAATGAAATCCAAATCATTGTAGAAGTAAAGCAGTATGCACATTACAGTGTTTATGGTAAATGGGACAAAATAGCCAAGTAATGGGACATTGGAATAGCTGCAGAGGGAAGGCCCCATTCGACCATGATTTTGAGAGGGGGGGAATGCAGTAAAATTCAGACAGCCCCGGCTGAACTATACCTCCCAACTGTCCAGATTTTTGCAGAATGAATAGATTTTTGCTTCTTATTTTTTGGTTTGTTCCTCATAATGTTTGTGGTTTTCTGACAAATCATTTAGGAATGAAGTCACTAAATAATGACAGACATTGAGTTTCAGACGTCATACCCTTCAGAAAAATGCATGCAAGACTCGTTATTCTGTCAACTGTCTAAGTTTATACAAGAGCAATTTTTAGTACTGTTTGTATGTTCCCTCAATATATTGGCTTTGTTCAAATTTCCTGCATTAAGAGGTACGCACATATAAATCACTTTACAGAATTAGGTATATCCAAACCTCTCAACTGTCCCTGATTTTGGCTCAGAATGTTGCTCTCCCCCTAATAATCCCTTCGCAAAATGGAAAATTTTGAATAAATGTGAAGGGTTTACAGTTAATAAATAATTGTGATGATCAGAGTTATAGATTACTTTTAATTTCACTGCTCAAGTTAACAGTACTAATATTTAAAAAAGTGTCCTTTCTTTCACAGGTTCCCAGCTGTATTGTGTGGCTAGTTTATATTTTTGCATCACATTTTTGGTCCATTTTTCATAAAATTATGGTTTTCTGGCAAATTAGTGGCAAATCATTAAAGATTGAAATTAGAAACTAATGATAGACATTTGAGTTTCAGATTTCATACCCTTCAGAAAATTCATACTAATGCAAGACCTACTATTCTATTAACTTTCTAAGTTTATAGGAGCAATATTTTAAAATTGTCCTAGTTTTGGGGCCTTTGTCCCACTTCTATTTATGGCTTTGTCCAGATTTCTTGCTGTGAGGTTGAGAGGTATGACAAATGTGTCAGAGCCATCACCATCAGCCAGAGACATTTCAAATTGTGACATACTTGTTGCAGCCCACTCCCCCACGTAGTGACTCTGGATTTGTCCAAGCAAGGCAAGGAGCAGTTATGCAGTGTTAAGTGTGCAGAGTATCCCCCATCCAAGGTACACACAAGTACTACAGTGGCTTTTCATCTGTACTTGATTTTGCAGAATGTTCTGGTTTGCTGTCATATTTTTATACTGTTGATTTATGCTTCTTCTTATTCGGAAAATGCATGTTGTTGCAGTGCCTGTTGCTCTGTGTTTAAGTAGCAATGCTTTAATGACCACCAGATAAGCTTGTCTGAGACTGTAAGATGCAAGTAAGCTTTAATAAGCATACTGTTAAAGAATTCCCAACATTGAATGCCTTTTTGTTGTTGCCATGGAGAGAATATTTACATAATTAGATGGCGTATAAGCCTTGGGTATTGAAATGCATATGACATTATTTGTAATATAGGACAGGATTACAGTATTTTCAGAAGCTCATTACATTTGTTGGAGACTTGCAGTCATCTTTGCAGGCTTTACCCGTAAACTAAACAGAATGCCAATCTATCATGTATGGTCCATAACCTGTGCAGTAATCCTTTAAGCAATTTATCTTGAGATTGTTACTTGTTTGCTGTTCATTTTTTACTTTGATTATGTTTTCCCCATGAAACAAGTAGATAGTTGTCAGGCAGCAGGTCTTTTTTGGATATGAAACATTTTTACAAGTGGGGGTATCACAGAGATGGCTACTTTCAGCATGTTACTTGGTACTTTTATAAAACTGAATATAAATTATAATTAGAACTGCAGTGCAAGGCAGAGTGGTTTGAGTTGAGTGCTGCTTGTTTTTTATACTTGATTCTGACTGGCATTCCAGTAATGTATTTAAAAAGTAATTTATTTTTTCATGCCTGACAACCATCTAGATATTAAGTAAGCTGTCATGTAGCCAATGCATTGAAATATTTATTTTTCTTCTACAATTCATTTTATTTTGATTGGATTCTCATAATGATGGTTTGGCACCTAGGGCGGCATATTTAATTAAAGTCCCAGTTTTTATGTTTTTTTAGCATAGCTCCACCCCTTTCTATTTGGCCACACCCCTTACCATTGGTCCCACCCATTCAGCTGGGGCTCCCTTTGATTTGAAGCCACCAGTCACCACTGATATGTGGCATAGGTAGAGTGAATCAAAGGAGAAAACTGCCTGGGGGCTTAGTGTTATGGGGCATGATCAGCTAATTCTGATCACTCCTTAATGAATAACTGAGCACTGCAGCACTCCCTGTGTGGTCCAAAATGTGGCAAGCAGTTTGCTACAGTTTAAAAGAAAAAAATATTTATTTATTTTTTTTAATTACAACATGAGCACTGTAGCACTCCCTCTGTGATTTGAACTGTAGTAACTGTAGGGTATGGACTGTAGCAACTATAGGGTATGAACTGTACTGCTTGCTGCAGTTTGGGAAAAAAAAAAAAAGATTTCTTTCTTTTTTTTTTTTTTTTTTTTTCAGTTGAGGTAAGATGGTTGGGATCAGGCTGTAGAAATGAGACCTGACTGGCTCCTGCATTTCACTAGCACCAGGTACCCAATCGTCGACTTTTTTGTTTTAATTGCCCCTCAGCCGATGAGGAGAAGGAATACCTGTCGACTGTTCCTCATAAAATGTATGGTTTTCTGGCAAATCACTGATGACTATAGTCACTAAGTGACATACACTTAAGTTTCAGATGATTTATCCTTCAGAAAATGTATGCTAACACAAATCCGGTTGTTCTAGTAAGTTTACAAGAGCAATATTTAAAATATGTCACTATTTTAGGTTTGTGCTAAGAGGATGAGAGTTCTGGCTGGTTGGCTCCTGCATTTTGGGACCACCAGCCATCAGATCACACTTTTTTTTTTTTTTTTTTTTTTTGCTTATCCACTGAAGACCTGGGGCAGGAGGGAAGGATGCCAACTGGTAGAGTAGCAGACCTCTTTCTTTCTTTTTTTTTTTTCTGATTGGAAGGGAGTGTGCCATTACAGGGATTATCCTCAGGTGCTAATAAAAGCCAGCTCTGCCTCTGGTGAGGACCTTTGTAAGGTGACCTTTTGAAACATCTCTCTCTCTCTCTCTATATATATATATATATATATATATATATATATATATATATATATATACATGTACATACACACACACACATGTTCAAAATGTAATAAGTGTTAATGGAAAGTAAGGGACTGTGAGATACTGGCCTACTGTTTTTTTTTTTCCAGAGAAAAGGCATTTAGCATGCAGGTAATGTGTAGAGAGGGTATGTGTAGCTAAAAATTGTGAAACTAAGTGAAGTAAATATAATATCTAAGGGCATTTTGGTTTGATTGTCCTATGTTACAGGACAAATCACTGAAGAAAGTACTAAAAATAACAGCAAAGAGAAGAACTTAAAAAAAATGCAGTTAAATATTGACAAAAGATGTTGATATTCAGGAAGAGAAAAATGTATGGACTAGTGGGAAGTGACAAGGGAGAAATGCAGGAAATTATAATGAAACATTATGAGGAATGATACAAAGAAGGAAAAAATAAAACTTGAAAAAAAAAAAAGAAGCAAAGATGAAAAACGGTGATGCAAAAAATTGTAAATGTTCATGTGAACAGTGTTAGAAAAGTATCAGGGGCTAATGGTAATTGAATGGTGTAAGAAGGTGAAAGCAGAAATCATATGTTTATTAGATGTCATACAAAAGATAAAGAGAGATACTTTAGATCTTGTAGTGAAATATGATTGTATAGTCTGTAGGAAATGAAGAATGTTCAGGATTAGGGACTTAGGGATAAATGAAGCAATTAAAATATTATACTTATACCAGGTAGGATGGTGATGTGTGTTATAAGAAAATGAAAAATGTGTGTAGAATATTTGCAATTTATGTGCTCACAAATATGACAAAGAAGAAAAATATTTTGAGGTCTTAACAAATATGTTTTGGTTAATATTTGTATTATGATAGGAGACTTCAACTGTAATTTAAGGAACAATAAATTAATACAATATGTAAAAGTACTGAAGGAAGTTACAGAATGTACCACAAGTAGTGAAAAAAGAGAATGTACTTATCAAAGAGGGATATTTGAAGCAGATAGATTATGTAATATGGTCTAATGGAATGGAAGAAATAGAATAGAAAGGGGTGTGGAAATTAAGTTTTCTGATAACAGAACTGTCTGAGCAAGAATTGGTGAGAATAAAGGTACAATAAAAGAAGGACAAAGGAATAAAAAGGTTAACTAGTAAACCTAGACAAAGGAAATTAATCTGGAGAGTAAGAAATTCTGAGAAGAATATATGCCAGGAATTTTTATGAAAACCGGTCTGCATTATGGATAGTGGTTAAAGAAAAATATTAGAAAGTTTTGTAATGGTAGAAAATAGAATAAAAATAAACATAAAAAGAATATAAAGAAATAACAGAGGAGCAACAAGTAGAAACTGAGAAAAAAAGGAAACAGAAAACGAGATAAAAAGAAAGTTGACAAAAATGTAGAGAAACTTAAAAATCTGTTGTTTAGGTAAAGATAGAGCTTAAAAGTTAAGAAAGAGGACTTATCACCTTATTGAGGAAAACAGGTGATAATTAAAGAAGAATGAATGAATACATTATTTGATGAAAAGGATGATATAAGATGTAAACATAAAAAAATAATGGAAGTAGTGGAAAGATTTGTAGATAAAATGTATAAAAAGGAAGAAGATGAGAAACAGGAATAGAAGATACTAAGGCAGAACTGGGAAAGTAAGTTAGTATGGAATGATGCAAGAAGTCATAAAAAAGGCAGAAAACAACACCAGGATTAGATGGGGTGAGTTATGAGCTTTATAAATGAATGGAGATGAAAGAAAGCATGATTTTTTTGTAAATTCTTAAATGAACGGTGAATTAAAGGGTAATGCAGGAAGAAGTATGTAGTGGGGGATAAAATTTATATGAAAAAAGATGAAAGTAAAGGTACAAGAAACTGGAGACATATAAGGTTAGGGAATGCTGATTATAAAATATGAGAATAATACAAAAAAATGCAAATATATGTTAAATAATGAATTAGTGTAAATAGAATAAAAAGGGAAATGTTATTAATAGTAAATAATAGCAAAGGAAAGAATAATTATAATCTTGACAGAAAAATGAGGTAAGATTACATGTGATGCAGTGACAGCATGTGATAAATCATGAGGCAATGTGGGAAATTTTGGAAGCATGTATACTATGTAAAGGTAGCGGAAGTTATAAAACTTATGAAAATAATGGTAAATGGATGTGTGAAAAAGGATCATTGATAAGAAGTGAAGTAAAGAAGCAGTATCTCTTAAATATGTGTATTTTTATTCTACTAACAGATGCAGTTATTCAAACTTTTATATCAGAAATGGATAAAGTATGTTGGAAAATGGGAAAGGAAATTGAGATACTGGTATGTTTGTCTTATGGATATATATGGGTCCACTTCTAAATCTTGAAAGCTCATAATCTTGAAATTCAAAATACTGAGTCCAAAATCTTGAAAATTCAAAATACTGAATTTCATAATATTGAAAAATCAGAGTACACCAACACTTACAATTAAAACACATTACTCTTCTCCAACTATTAGCGGGGGGGGGGGGACAAGGCCCCCTACACCCCCACACCCCCTGCTACTTAAATATATCAACTATAAGATCGCACTCCACAGAAGAAAATGGCAAACATACCATGACGTGCTTCATGACTGCCTGTTATAACCTTAGTCATGTACCTTTTAACTGGCTATACTACAACATAACTCATCTTAGTGTAGTAAAGTGCAATCTCGGAGTTGATATATTTATGTAGCATGGGGTGTGAGGGCTGCAGCCCCCCACATGGGGGTTGCAGGGGGGCATAGATGGGAAACTGTAAATTCATCCTTGGTTAGGCACCTATGTCTCTAATGGACAGAGGTAACCTGTAACTGGTTAATTTCCCAGGCCCATGCTTACACTTATCAAGGGTATCAGAACTTGTCAGAGATTTGGGATGCATGGCTAGGCTTAAAAAGGTCCCTGTGGTCATTAGCTTAGTAAACACCTATGAACCTATAAATCAGACAGCAGTTGTCGGAAAAGTCACAGATAATGCCACCAACATGGTGAAGGCATTCCTGAAGCCTGTTTATGTGACAGATGCAGATGAACAGGAGGAAGTGATAAAGTTGAAGCAGGAGAAGATCTGGAACATGTTCCAGTTGATTGGAAACAACTTGAGGAAGAGGGTAGCAGTCAAGTACCTGTGTGCTACACACATGGCACACACTTTGCAGTTGTTAGTTTACTCTAGACTTGCTGAAGCCTCACCAAAGATAAACAATGTCCTGGCCAAATGTGATAGTTTTGTGTCAGTTCTTCATAAGTCATGTCAAGCTACAGAGTTCTTGGAGGCAGAAGTACTGATCCAAATTCCATCCTTGGACAGTACACAATGGAACAGCAAAGATTTTGTCAATTGTTAAGATCGAATCACAACATGAAGGAACCCTTCAGTAAGTTTGCGATATTCTGCCATCCAAAGTTACTCTCACACCAAATGACTTTGCTGTACTACGAGAAATGGAGCAGCTATTTGAAGTGGCTACTATTTGCATGCAAACTGAAGTTGTGACAAGTAGTCAGATTCTACTGACAATAGTTGGCTTGAAGAAACACATAGAGAAGATTGAACTACAGCATTGTACATCAGTCAAGTCTGGTGTCTTGGCATCGTTGAGCAACAAATGTGATTATCTGTTTCGCCAGGCACATTGCCTGATCGCCACAACTGTGGATCCACGATTCAAACTGAGGTAGACAACAGATCCGGGTGACACAACGCAGCATGACAGGCATTATTGACTGAGATGTGAGTAATAAGTCAATCATATAAAAACTGACTACCTACAGAAGAAGTCGCCTGTGCACCAGTACCACAGCAACAAGCATCAGCTTCACAGTGAGACATTCTGTTTTCATACATGATAGAAAACAGCAGCACCCCAACAAACAGTATTGAATCGGACTTGGGATTACATTTGTCATCACCAGGTAGCAGCTTGGAGCTGTTAGTCTACTGGAATGACATTGCGTGGCAAGAATCATCTCCAGACATATACAAGTTACAGCTTTAGCTCCACTGTATACCTATTACTTCAGCAAACATTGAAAGAGTTTTCAGTGTTGCTAGCTATATTGCTTCAGCTAGGTAAAATAGACTTAGTGATACATCACTGGACTTGCTTGTCATTGTCAAGTGCAACAGAGACCAATTGAAGAACATTACTATTTGAGGTGTGTGTGTGTGCATGCATGTGCCTTCTGTGGAAGGTTGGGCGCCGGGCTGGCAACTCGACACCGTAAAACTCCACTGCTAATCATGAGCGGACAGATGATCCGCTGTGGCGACCCCTAACCGGGAAAAGCCGAAAGAAGTAGACG
>NC_056743.1:131113078-131153078 GCF_019279795.1 Protopterus annectens | reverse complement strand
GTATAAATAGTAGGGGTGTGGCTACCACATTTGGAAGCATGGGTGGTTTGCACCTTTAAAAACACATTTTGCTTACATTTCATTTGCAAATGCCATTTGCATTTGAGTGATATCACCTTTGTATGATCATGGCTATGTGTGGCTTGTCATGGAGCTACCAATATATAAAACATGCAATTAATACATTTCCTAAAAAAAGATGTGTGCAGTATGACAGAGTGGTACATATCATTAAATAGTTAAAACTGTGATATGTAAAATTAAAAAAATTTAATGTATAACATTTAATAAGGAAGATAATTTGTGGTTCAGTTGTGAGAAAGAAAGGAGAGATGAGAACAGTAAGAATAAGGATATTGAAATTATTTGAAAATAACTATAATATGCATTAGATAAAAGGAGACTGAAATAATCACATCTGGGCTGCAGGAAGCAACTTGCTAACAGCCTTGTTCCTCTTCCCTAACGTTCAAACCTGTGTGCTAACTGCCTGACATACTCTGCACTAGTTATCAGAAAAATATGAGTATAAGAAGAGTATGTAAGAGATAAGGAGTGGAAAAATGCTGATATGATTTATGTACCATCTCACGTGATAAGGAGTTAGGCTGAGAAAATGAATCTGTAATACAAAACAAGTAAAAGAATGCAATTGCAAATTGGTAAAGTATAAAGAATATCAGGGATGGAAATAAAAAAAAAACAGTTGTGGGAGGAATATGGCATTATGAGGGAATTATATGAATGTTACATATTACGGTGTATCATTTTTAAGAAATCAAAAAAGGAATCCATAGCTAAACTAACTAAAACATTCCCAAATATGAACCCTCCCAACTGCCCCCTCAAAGCACCTACCTCCCCAAATAACAACTCCCCTATTTCCATCTCAAACCAGTATCTACCTTTCTTATAAAAAAGCTTTTATCTAAACTAAAGCCTTGCTCAAATGCCCCAGACAACATACCCTCCTCTTTCCTCAAATGTGCAGCTGAAGGAATTGCTCTCCCAATCAGTATCCTGATTAATAGATCCTTAAATGAATCATATGTGCCCAAACTCTGGCGTTCAGCCTACATTCTTCCTCTCCACAAAGGAGGCAGAAACACCTCTATCTCCAACTTCTGCCCCATTGCCCTCCTCTCACCAATATCTAAAATTCTAGAAAAATGTGTCCACCTTCAACTTTTGCCATACCTAATTCAGAACGACCTTCTTACTCCCACCCAGCATGGTTTCCGTCCTGGCCATAGTACCACAACTGCCCTACTATCCTTCCTAGAAACTGTCAATCTAGCTCAAGACTCTGGGCTCATAGTATCCACAGTTCTGCTGGATCTCTCTAAAGCCTTCGACACCATTTCCCATTCCCATCTTCTCCTCCACCTTGCCAACATCTCTCCTCTAACACTCTTTCCTGGTTCTCCAGCTACCTATCCGACAGATCACAGGCTGTCAAATGGAAAAACTCCTCCTCTTTCTTCCTGTCTACTCCTACTGGTGTTCCCCAGGGGTCCATCCTTGGACCCATGCTTTTCAACATCTTTATTAATAACCTTCACTCTGTCATCCCTGACACTACAGTCATCCAATACGCTGATGACTCTACCTTGGTCTGCGCTGACCCTAACATTCCTGAACTACTGAACAAAACTCAAATAGCTTTTTCCACCACTGAGAGCTGGATGCACCAAAATCACCTTTCCCTCAACTCTAATAAATCTAAAATCCTAATATTTCTCCCCCCCAAGGTTCTCTCCTTTAACAAAAACACTTTCAAGGTGCAAAGCAAATCATCCACTGCAATAGAAGTAGTCCCCTCAGCAAAACTCCTTGGCATTACCATAGAAGAACACCTCAAATTCGATCTTCACATACTACAAAACATAAAGAAAACCCACCAAAAGCTAGGCATGCTATATAGGAACAATCAATTTCTCTCCAACTCCTCTAGGCACACCCTGGCAATAACGTACCTTCTACCCTCTCTTCTTTATGGAGCCCCTCTTCTAACCAATCTCTCCACATCCATCACCTCTAAACTTGAAGCTTGCTACAATAAGATCTCCAAATTTGCCACAAAATCCAAAACTTCGACTCACCGCTGCCTCTGCCTCCAATCCCTGAACTGGTTAGAACTCCCTAACCACTTAGACTATCTCCAGCTAACCAACGCTCATAAACTAATATTCTCCCCTGATAAATGCCCAGCCTTAAAGAATATTCTTCCCCCCTACATCCCAAACAGATCTTTGAGATCTGAACACCAAAACCTAATCTCTATTCATAAACCCAAACGTGCCGCTGGTCAGCTTCTACTCTCCTTCTCCCTAGGTAAAAAATGGAACTCTCTCCCTTCTTCACTTAGGACAATCCCCAATATTGAATCCTTCAAAAAACAACTCTTCCTTCACCTATCTTCCAAATGGAAATGCTCATGCTTTCACCCTACATAAACGTTCCCTCCAAGCTCTACTTGCTCTACTTACTCCTGCTCTATTATACTCTCAAGCTTAATCCCATCTATCCAAAGAGCCTGTACTAGCAGATGTCAAATTAACTACTACCCTGTAAATATTAAAAAAAAAAAAAAACAAACAAAAGAAAAATAAAGTCTCATCATGTATATTAAATTTGAATTTTTTTTTTCATTTTTGAATTTATAACCTACATTTTGTAACTTTTTGTTTTTCTTTTGTATTTTGTACTTCTTCTACAACATTTTGTAACCTTTGTATTTTGTAACCAACACTGTATTGTATTGCACATGGAGCTTTTCTCCCCAGGCCTCCACTGAAAATGGGCACTTCTTGGCCCAGTGGACTTCCCCGGTAATCAAACTGAAATAAAATAAAATAAATAAATAAAATAATAAATAATATTTAAAGACTGAACAAGGGTTAATAAGAAGCAAAAAAAGAGAACTCTGGATGCCAGTACAACAATATCAGACACTAATTAAAATTTAAAGAAGGATATGTGAAAATAAAACAGAAAAACATGAGTAGTGATTATGAGGCAAAATGTATTTCTGAGAATTAGAAAAAAAGTACATCTTTTTAGGGGTATGTGTTTAGAAGGAAAGACTTAGAATGAATGAGTTAAAGGATAAATAGAGAGAAATATATTACTTGCCAGAAGACATAATGAATAAAACAGATGAATATGTAGAAAACAAATAAAGGGAAATGTAGGTAATCGGGATTCAAAACTGGAGAATTAGAAAGTTAACATAAATTTAAGAAAATGAGATGCAGACAAGAAATTATAAAGACAAATCAGATAATGTGTTGAAAGACATGAATGATAATACTCCTCCAGGGATAAACAAAATTGGATATAGGTTTTATAACATAATTTTGAATATCAAAAGTGTAGATTTATATGTATATTAAATAAATGGCTGGAGAGGGGATTTCTCAAAAAAATTATTACATTTACTTCAAAGAAAGAGGAATAGAAAGGTATTAAAAATTGGAGACCAGCGACATTATGCAATTTAGATTATAAATTACTGAAGGGGATCTTATGAAAGAGTAGTAGGAATATTAAATAATTTAATGGATATAGAATGCATAGAGTAAAGTTGAGAAATGCTAAAGGAGTGTTCATTCTTATAAAAGAAGTTTTAGATAGTATTGTCAAAAAGATAGAAAAAAAAATGTCACGTTAGTTTTTGATCAAATATTTATTGTAAAACTATGACATAAGCACTTTCATCTCTCAAGGAGATTTCATCAGATAGATAACATTTCATACCACCACACTTTTATACTAAAACTTTAACACATACCAACATTACATCATTTCCAGGTAATCCCATTCATTTTAAACTCATCAATGTTCTTAAAGGTACCTTTCCTGAATTTTCACCTTAGGGCGTCAGCCTTATCCTTCAATACAGATCCAATAGATACTTGCTCATTAAGCCCCGGGAGGGATATGGCATTCAATTTTTAGCTGCTATATTAACAATCTCTGCCAATCACCCCCTCTTGGGTTAACGGTTATCCTTTCTAAAATACCAAAATTTAATTTCTTAAAATTAATGCAGACTAGGGAGTGCCTATAAAGGGCATTTGTTTCCTTTTTTTTATTAGTGTATTTAGCAAAATGTGAGGAATGTAAAGGATTTTATGTAGGAAAGATGGAGCAAGCATTAAGATCTATAATTTATGAGCATGTATATGAGATAAAGAAGAAAAAGGAAACAAATGCCCATTATAGGCACTCCCTAGTCTGTCCTAATTTTAAGAAATTGAATTTTGGTATTTTAGAAAGGATAATCATTAACCCAAGAGGAGGTGATTGGCAGAGATTGTTGTTAAAAAGAGAGTTAATTTGGCAGCTAAAATTGAACGCTATACCCCCCGGGGCTTAATGAGCAAGTATCCATTGGATCTGTATTGAAGGATAAAGCTGACACCCTAAGGTGAAAATTCAGGAAAGGTACCTTTAAGAACATTTCTTCTTCTTCTTATTTCAGCTTTTCCCGGTTAGGGGTCGCCACAGCGGATCACCTGTCCACTCATGATTGGCAGTGGAGTTTTACAGTGTCGAGTTGCCAGCCTGGTGCCCAACCTTCCACAGAAGGCACACACATGCACGCACTCACACCTAGGGCCAATTTAGAGTGTCCAATCCACCTACAGCATGTCTTTAGGATGTGGGAGGAAACTGGAGCACCCGGAGGAAACCCACGCGACCACAGGGAGGACATGCAGACTCCACACAGAAGACACCCCAGCCGAGGATCGGACCGGAGAACCTCTTGCTGTGAGGTGGCAATGCTAACCACTGCACCACCATGGCCGCCCACCTTTAAGAATATTTATGAGTTTAAAATAAATGGGATTACCTGGAAATTATGTAATGTTGATATGTGTTAAAATTTTAGTATAAAAGTGTGGTGGTATGAAATGTTATTTATCTGATGAAGTCTCCTTGAGAGATGAAAGAGCTTATGTCATAGTTTTACAATAAATATTTTATCATTTTATGACTCTGGAGTTTGGTTTTTTGTTTCTTTACTTGCTAGTTTTGTGTTTGGCCACTTTTTTGGATTTATTAAGATAGTTTGTGATATTAGTAAAGCGTATGATAACAATCATAAGCAAATGTGGAAAATTTGAAGTGCTCAAGATTGATAGGTAAAATTGCTGATTTATTAAATGTATTTAATTACTCAAAAAATAATTGATTAACGTATTGGTTGGGAAAAAAACAGCAAAATGAATAAGGTATTCCTAATATTGGAATTTTATTTTGTTTATTAAATGCAGGAAAAAATGGAAGAAGAAAAGTGATTCATTTTTGTGGATGTAAAGTTACATTGGGACATGATTTACACATAACATTTGCATTTTGATAATAAAACATACAATATACATACAAGTTATACAAGAATCAGAAGTGTTAGAACTGGTAGGTTTAAGTTTATGTAGTGTAAAGCAGCTGGATTTATTTTTTTAGGAAAAGAAAGAGCTACATTTGCAATGGTATTTGGGGAAAAACGAACGCGTCATGAGACACTGAGGGAAAGTAATGGAGAAAGTAATAGAAACTTTGAATATGTAGAGAGCATTCCAATTGTCATATAGTAACAAAGTATTTTAAACAATGTGAATATTACGGTATATAGCAGGAGTATACATTTTTCCCTGAATAATAGAAAAAAACAAGTTATGAGTTTGAGTTTTTATTTGCATTCTTTTGGGAATGACAGTTGAATCCAACAAAAATATGATTTATACATAATTAAAAAGAAATGGAAAGCTAAGGTTTGATGAATCTATTACTTTTCTTAATTTCCTTTCATTTATACTTAATTTTGAAAATTAAAAAAAAAAATGAAAGGAAGATTAGTATTTTAGATGCATTACTTTTTGTAAAATATAAACCTGGTTGGGAAAGTTAAAATAAGATAAAAGCAAATAGCTGAAAGGAATGTGATGAGGGAATACCAGAAAAATATTTATTGGAAATAAAATTTAAGACATACTAAAGAAGATGGTATAAAAATAAAGAATATTATTATTTTGTAGATGGACAGCTTGGACAGAAAAGAAATATGTACAGAAAAAAGTTACATTTGAATGGGAAAATATTATAGAGAACTTCTTTATGTTGCCTGTAAAAGAGGAATAAGAAATATATTGCATTGTATGACAGAGTATGTCATGTAGAACCATGCAAAATGAAAACTATAGCACATATTTTAATTTATTGTAAAAGAGCTAAACAATAAGGGATGTTTATTTAATGATATTACGGTACCTGAAAGAAAAAAAAGTTATTTTATATGGTTGCAAATGGAAATAAATAGAAAAGAAAGGCATGATTCAAGCATTTGGCATTTATGGAAGAAATATGTGGTAATGTGTTACACTAGACAAAATGGAATTAAATAGCATAATGGAAAAAATAAAACTATAATTATGGCAGAAAAGGTGGGGGGGTTAAAATGTAGCATGTCTTTTTTAATAAAAGAAAATGTAAATATTGCATATTATATGCAAATATTTATGAAACATTTTAATAAAAAAAAAAATAAAGAACTTATAGGGCTAGATTCCAAAAGATTTGCTCCCAGTGGAAGTTTGCCCTGATCCTGACTGATTTGATCTCAGTGTAAGTGACTTAAATTGATGTAAGGCCTGTGGGTCAACAGGCTTACATCCTGGGCCAGATTGCAAAAGGCCTGTTTTCAGTCTAAGTTCATAGGTTCATAGGATGTTACTAAGCTATTGACCCAAGGGTCTTTACAAGCCTAGCTGTTAAATCCCAATATAATGCTAGATAAGCGATATCACTTATGCCCAAGGATTTTCTAGCAAGGATTACCCATGTTCAGGAGAGAAGCCAAGGCAGTCCCCAGCAGAAGTTTATGGTTTCCCATCCAGTCATCCAGGTTGCGCTTAAACAGGATCAAGCAGGCGCTCTGCTTTTTATGGATTTGAAGCCTATTCCATAGGAGTGGCAACCTCTGAGAGAGATGTATCTGTCTCTCCAGCAGGTCCTGTTTATGTGACAGGTAGCTTGTTGTCTCTGGAACAGGTGACTCTAGTCCCATTTGACATACAGATGTGCAGCATTTCCATTAGATGTGGGTCAGTGATAGCCCTGTAAACCAGACATAAGCCACCTCTAAGTAATCTATATGCTACTGAGTACAGTGACGATGACTTTAGTCTGTCCATATAAGACATGTGCTGGAGACCCTGAATTTTCTTAGTTAGAAATCTCTGAGGTCTCCCAAGTTGCTGCAGGTGTCTGATACTGTACATACCAAAGGGAGCATTATATTCAATAATAGGCCTGATGAGGGATGAGTATGGGGGGGTTTAACCTCTTTTGCTCTTGAGGAGATGCCTTTGCTAATCAGGTGAGTGACTAAAATGCCTTCCTCACCACAGTAGACACATAGTGGTCAAAGTTGAGGTCACAGTGAACTTGTGTTCCCAGTTCTCTCACTTCTGAATTGGTACTTAGGGTATAATTGTTTATTTTATAATCAGCAAGGACATTGCTTATACTGAAGGGAATGATTATGCATTTTTTTTAGGATACAGTTTAAGAACATGGCATTGGCATCAATCATTGGTCTGTGTAAGCCCCTTTTGGAGTACACTGACATCAACAGAGGATTCAGTGATAGCACCTAATTTGCAGTCATATGCAAACCTGGTTAGCCATAGCCCCTCTGTTTTGGCCTGGACTTCTGAGATATATATGTCAAATAAGAGGGGGTCCAGCATTGACCCTTGTGGGTCCCCCACTGGTGACAGGTCTGCTGGTGGAGGTGAAGTCTCTGACTTTGACTGAGTGTTGTCAATCTGTGAGCCAATTTGCAACCCACCTTACAACGTAGGGGTTAATATTCAACTGGTTTAGTTTGTCAATGATGCCCAAATGTGGGATAGTGTCTAAGGCCTTTGCCAAGTCAAGATAGGCTGTGTGCATGTCTTTGCCCTTGTCTATGGGTCTGGTCATGTTCTCGAAGAAGTCCACTAGGTTTAACAGGCATGATCTGTCCTTGATAAAACCAAACTGGAATGGATCCAGGGTTTGGAGGTTACCTATATCCTTATTTATGAGGTCCATGATAATTCATTTCATTTCCTTACAGATGAGGCTGGTTAAATTTATGGGTGTATAGTTACCCAGGCCTGTTGCCGGGCCACACTGGTGGAGGGGGATAACACTCACTGTTTTCCATTCAGTGAGGACAAAGTCAGTACTCAAGCTGAGGTTGAATAGAGTGCCTAATGGAGTAACTTGCTCTTGTTTTAGAACATTATGAATGGAGCCCAGAATGCTATCTGTTCCAATGGAGGCTGTGTTCTTAACCTTAGAGATAACATTGATGACTTGCTGTTTGGAAATACAGTGAGGAGGAGATGATGAAGACATGGATTGTAGTATGCTTGGGAGGGGACAGGGGGCTGAACTTTTTGCCAAACCTGTATGCTAGTAAGTCTGCAGTTTCCACAGGGTCAGTGTGTACGATGCCATCCACAATTAGTTCAGCACACATCTGAGTCCTACCTTTTAGGTTGCGGATGTAAGTGAGGAAAGCTTTATGGTCACATACACTGAAAACAAGTCTTTTGGAGTTATCCCCTATTATTTTTTTTTTTGATAAATGCCATGAAATCTTTTATATTTACCTGGGCTACCATGAACCCATTCAGATGGGGCACAATCTGATGGCCTGCAGCCTATGAGGTGAAACGTCTCCTCATGCTGTACCTTCGGTAGGTATGGAGAGTATATGATGAGGTTTGTTACAAATGTGAACAGATCAATGAGAAAAAGATTCAAAAGAGTCACCAGGCTGTCATACATCAGCCAGCAGCCCTTGTACCCAAGGTGCCAAGTATTTGAACAGGGAATAGCATTTATTGTCTGAATGTCAGGCCTCTTACATTAGATAGTCTACCTGTGTTAGTCTGCCATGTTGTAGAGGCCAGGAATTAAACTCTGTAGTTGGAGGTTACCTATATCCTGAGAGAAGCGAATACTTTCCTAATAGCACTGGTTGCACTGCTGTCATTATATGCTTGCCTCAAGAGGAATTATGGTAGCTTGCAGAAATTTCCTTCTGGTCATGTAGATGATCCAAGAGGAGGATTCCCTATCTCCTTTCGCTGCATCTTGCTAGCTATGTTATGGCTGTCTAGCAGGTCTGTTTAGGGACTCCTGGCTGTGACCACAGCCATAAAAGAGAGCCAGAAGAAAGTCTGATAAATACAAACACGAAGAAGAGCACTCGGATATAAGAAGACAGTCATTAAATCAAGGGAGCTCTATGATAAAAATAATGCTCTGCTAACAGTCTACAATTTTTCATGCTTCATTGCAGATGAGTTTTTATAATGTTTGTTCTTTTTATGACGATGTTTACTTTCAATAGCTATTGCTGTATCAGCCACATTCATTGATCCAGTGCTACTGTCCCTGAACAGCTCTTTCCAATACCCTGTGAGGAAAAAAAAACATCCTAATGTACAATGGACATTAATTGAGCAAAGCTGACATGACATTACAAGTGTTAGGGAGATGGTCATCTAATGCTGTAATTCAACATAGATAACTAAAGATAAGAACTATTAACCCATCACTCCTATTCTAATGGAAAAAATAAAAAAAAAACAAATGCTGCCTCTCACTTTAAAAGGTGAACAAATATCTTTAATGAAAAAAGTGAAAAAACACTAATAAATCACTGCTAATCGAACCATTCAAGGCAACCCCTAAAAAGTAATAATTCTATCCATTTTGTTACAATTGAGATGTGACTTCAAATATGGCTGCTAGAGGCACTAATAAATTCATAGTTTAAAGAATTAAACAAGATGTATTGTCCTACAGAAAGAACATAATAATCGAATGATATTTGAAATAAAATACAGCTTTATTTATGTTACATAAAAAGGAATTACTTACCTTCCTATTTGATGTGTATTTTTGACTGTGTCAGAAATGGAACTGTTTCCATGTGTGTAGCTACTTTTGATTGTTAAACATATCTGTTTATAATTTGCCTGCAGTATCTGTAATTGTTTCCCCTCTGTTTTCTTAATCCTTTATTGGAATCAATTCTCTCACGTAACAACAAACCAGACATCAAACAGTTTGTCAGCACACACAGTTATAGGTTCATAGATTCAAAGGAGGTTACTAGGCTAGTGGTCCTAGAGCCTTTACAAGACTAGCCATGTTAATCCCAAGTATCCCCATTTGTTGTTGTTAGATAATTCGCAGAACAAATTTATGAACAGAGTGGGTCTGTGATCAACACTGACTTCTCTTGTTTGAGAGACATGGGTGCACCTCTGGGGTGAATTTACATTCTCCCATCCAGTTATCTAGGCTGTGTTTAAATAGGGTTAGTGAGGAACTCTGTTTTACGTGAATAGGAAGTCTATTCCAGAGAAGTGTCAGTCTCTAGGAGACATATCTGCCTCTCCAGCATATTCTGTTAATGTCACAAGCTAGGTTGAGATCCCTAGAGCTAGTGACTGTTGTGCCATTTGACTTGAGGATGTGCAGCATTTCCATTAGGGCAGGATTGGAGATTGCCCTGTAGGCCGGGAACAAATCACCTCTCAGCAGCCCATAAGATACAGAGTAAAGTGACAGGGCTTTCAGCCTGTCCACATAGGTCATAGTTTGGAGTCCTGTATTTTCTTAGAGAGAAACCTCTGAGGTCTCTTTAGCGGCTGCAGGTGTCTGGTGAGGTACATGCAAAAGGGTGTATTATACCCTATTAGTGGTCTGATGAGAGTTGAGTACAGTGGAGTTATTACATCCCTTGACTAGGATGCTATGCCCTTGCTTATGAGGTGTGCAATGTAGAAGGCTTTCCTTACCACTGTGAAAACTTGGTGGTCAAAGTTCAGATTGCTATCAACCTATGTTCCCAAGTTTTGCACCACTGGGTTCGAACTGGGGGGTATCAATATTGTAATTTGTATGGAATTCCATTTTGCCGAAGGGAATAATAATGCATTTTTTCCATTTAGTTTAAGTCATGTCTTTGGCATGCATAATTTGTTTGCATTAGCCCTTCTTGTAATATGTTGACATTGTTGGGGACTCAATGATTGCTCCCAGTTTGCAATCATCAGGGAACTTGGTGAGCCAAAGGCCATCTGCTTTGGCATGGATATGCAGATGAGGATTTAATACATTTAAGCAGAGAGGATACAGGAACCTTGCCTGACTAAAAAAAGTGTTCTTTAGAAGTTGTAGATGATGATGTTTGGGGAATATTGGTGTCAATCATCCATGATCTACAGATCAGTTCTTTTTAGTTCAGGACCATTTATTTATAGTGGAAACATCTGTAACAAAAATGCTGTCTTACAACTGTCCATTATCAAAATATTTGGCCGTAACATTTTTAGAGGTCTATATCAAAATATCGAATGTTTACTTACCCAAACACCTAAACGCAGACACATATTCCGCGAACCGCAAATACAGTGAACGCCCTAAACCACGAAATTCAAAAACTCGAAATATCATAGTTGTCCCATCCCACCGCTCACTACATACTACCTACACAAACAAACTAAATAAACCACATACATACACTAAACAAAGCCCTACTTCTAACCCTAAACTAAACCCTACTTCTAACCCTACACTAAATCTGACATACATTACCATCTATGCACTTACTTTAACCCGCACCCTAACCCTAAGGTCCGTAACTATTGCACACTTACCTTACGGAGCTATACCGCAGAAGGGCCAACCATGACGAATCGACATTTTGAATTTCGCGCTTCAGGACGATCGATGTTTTTGCAGTTCGATGAAGACGTGTCGGCGTTTAAGTGTTCGTGTAAGTAAACTTTCGATATTTTGATATAGACCCCATTTTTAGTTACTACAAGTTGTCATTTCCATTGCATGCTGCAGTATAACCTACCTGCCGGTAAAAAAGTGAACTGTCTCTGGTGAAAAGCCTTGTAAGATATCTGTCAATCATTAATCATTCTGAATATAATAAATCGTTCTGAATGAATTGAAGCTATGCCACCCATGTAAAATCCCCAAAAACATTTCTTCATGTACATAAGGAACAATTTATTTACAAGCAAATGTATGACTGCAGTATATTCCAAAACATCCTTAAAAATCAAAGAAAATAAGCTGTAATAATAATAATAAGATTGTCCAATCTGAGTTAGAAAAGAATACCACAGGTCTTCAAAGAATGTGAACAACAAATGCTACAGATCTTCAATTAGGATCTAAACTGAATTATCATTTTTCTCTTAGTAACTTCATGAAAGCAGTATCATCTTCAGAAATTAGTCATTAATTTTAAAAGCTGTTTTAAAAGTATCACCAGCAGAACAGTGTTGGTGTTTCTAATGTTTTTCTACACTGCTATTCAGAATAAAACACTTCCCAGTGTTCATCTGTCAAATACATTAGCTGTCATCCTTTTCAACTTAGTTGCACTAGCATGGTATTTATGTAATTTGCCAGTCATTATTTAATATTCACACCCACTCTCCGTTTTTAACGAATAAAGATAGACATCCATCTGGCTATCCAGCAATCCATCTCTTCCCCTCCTTCCGTCCTTCCACCCTCCATCTTTCCATAATTCCAGTCAGCCAGCTATTGTCAGTACCTGCCCTATCCAGTTAGGGTTCATGTGTAGCTGATGCCCATTGAGATAGGCAGGAAGCCAGTCTATTACAGAATGTCCGTACTCAGTTGCTCAAATTACACAAACCTACAGGAGCTGCAGAGCATCTCCAGTTCACCTACAGATATAGCTTTGGGAGATGGGAGGAAATAAGAAACCTCTGTGAAAACCCAAGCAAAAACAATGATGACCTGTATTACTCCACACAGAAGGCATGTCATTCAGGAACAACTACATCAGGGAATCAATGAATCAATCACTTTGAGACAGTATTGAGAAATTGAAAATTATCCCACTTAGATTACAAGAGTTGATGAGGTATGATTCCAACTTTTTTAACTTGTTATGTTCTTTTTAAGGATGGTACAGCACAGTTTTTCTAACACAGATCAAGCCTTCAAGGTTTTCTTTTATTACTCATTCCCACAGTCTACCAACCCTTCACAAACTGCCTATACATAGCCCTGCATTTATTTCCCTTAATCTCTGTCTATGACTTGCTACTGTTATTACTACTGTGCACCCAGTGCAGATGTTTTTAACACAACCCAAAAATATGATTAAAGATAAAAATGTAATGGGAATATAAATGTACTCTTAATGCAATAAATAGAAGTACATATTTTTAAATAGCTGCAGCAAAAGTATATAGGTTGAAGGCATATGGAGCAGACAAAGATTTCATGTTTATGTGTGACAGTGATTTAATGTGTTTTTTTTTTTACTTTTCAGATTGCGGCAGTACTTGTCCACCCAAACTATGACCCAGCAGTGCTTGATTCAGACATTGCTGTATTAAAGCTTCTTGACAAAGCCAAAATCAGTGACCTTGTTCAGCCGATCTGCCTACCTAGCGGGGATGATTTTGATTCACCTGCACAGAATATGCAAGCCATGATCACAGGATGGAAGATAACATCTGATGACAGGGATCCAGATTCTAAAAATGACACTGTGCGGATTGGCACCATAGAAATAGGCGATTCTGTTCTGTGTGAACAGCAGTATGAGGAACATAAGATACCAGTTATTGTTACAGACAATATGTTCTGTGCAAAGCAGCACATGCATGGCATCTCCAATATCTGCCCTGCAGAAACAGGTGGGATTGCAATGTTACCCACTGCTGAAAAACCAGAGCTAGGACTGGTGTGGAATCTCATAGGACTGGTCAGCTGGGGATATGACTCACCTTGCAGTCCTGAACTTTATACAGGTTTCACTAAAGTTACGCCTTTTAAGGAATGGCTTGAAAAAAATATGAAATAATTTTTAATAGCTTTTAGTGAATAATTTGTTGTTAGTATACAGGCTGGTACCTTAGAGAAATGACATCAAATGTAGCAATAATTTTATTTAGTATGCACAGTACTGTATGTGAGACTATAGGGAGTGACTGGGTTTGAATATTGTACCTCATGTTTCTTTTTCAATAGGTCATGCTTCAGTCTTTAGGTGGGATGAAGGCCCTACACCAGTTATCTCAAATCCTGGTTATCTTTCTACCTAAAATGTTTAGGTCTACGAAATAAGGCAAGTTATCAGAAATTTCTGAGCTGGCTGTCATTAGATATGATTATGTTTGGTCAATCTTCTTGGGGTGCATTTCTATGCTTGGCTTTGTATTGTTTTTGTGCATTGGAAATAATACTATGGAATCAAAATGATGTGTCATGGGCCTTCATCCAGTATGCTTTCTTCTTATTGAATGCAGGTCATTGATATGTATTTGTAGTCCAGGATTTCTACAATATACAATGTAAATAACTGCAGTTGTGTTTATTGCAATGTACCACTGGCGTTGGTCTATAAATGAAATGTTATATGTGAATACCTCATGTACCTCTCAATATCCTAGCAAATTATAAGAATGATTTTCAGAATGTTTGTTCACGTAAAATTTAAAAACGACAAAGGGTAAGGACTCCTGTGTTTCCTTGGAATTTATAGAAAGCAGACTTTGTAATAATATACTGATAGTTTACCAGGAAAACAATCCTCAGCAAGAAACATTACCCAGCTACTGAATGGATACAGAGTCACAAATCTGCATGCAAACATTTTTGCACACTTAACTTTTTATCTCACTATAAATTACTTTTACAGATTGTATAATTAAATGGAAAAAATGCATTACATTTATAACTGTTAACATTTAAATAAAATTATTTCTGATACAGCAGAAGCAAGATTTTTCTGAACAAAAAGATTTCTCTGAAATTGACACAGATGGTTACAGATTTCCACTTTCGTATTATGTGGGGGTCTGCTAGAATACATTATTAGCCTTCTGGCTGGTGCAGTGGCAGGTAAGGGATACTGGCAATGAAGTAGCCATAAACACATCAAACTTCAAGTACAGTGTCAGTAAGATAAAAAGCAGTGACCATCAATAATATTTGTCTTTTATGGGAGTTAGACCAGCTTCATGTTATTTGTTGAGAAAGGTTAGAAGAAGTTTTGAAATCATTCCAAAAACTAGGAAGAAAAATGTTACATTATAACTTGTTTGCTCCCTATTATTATTAATATATTTCCTGGCAAAGTTTAATAAAAAGTAAAATAAAACTGAAGTGACATGTGACTACTGTTTACTAAACTTCATATTGCATGCGTAGGTTTACTCTGTTCATCTGTTGTATCTTGCAGATGGATATTTGCCACCATCATGGCACTCTACCTCAAGACCTTTTAAAAACCACACCCAGCTCAATGTCCAGAATAGAAGTATTAATACTAAGTTTCATTACTGCAGTATATAACATATGTCATTTATCTAATGTTATATATGGCATTATCCTGTTATTCGTTACTCCTACTACCTTATCATGACAAACTGCACATGTGGTAGTTGCTATATAAATTCTGGTGCCTAACATCAGGTCCTGATCTACAAAAACTGTTTCAACTGCATCAGAAATTAAGTTCAAGTTCCCCTTCTGTGTGGTAGTATGCTATTCTCCACTGTAATCTTGGCCTACACATTCAAGCTAGATTAAGTCTAAAGTATAGCTGCTGATTCTCAGGTGTCACATGTACTATATGTTTCTTTCCTGTTTTAATGAGCAGGCTATGTCTAACCATTTAAACAATTAATTGTTTGACTATTATTATGTAATATCCATCAAAGGAGTTAGCACTGTCTATTTTGAGTACTGACAATCACATGCTTTATGGAATATTATTGAAACTGCCAGGTTGATTTTATTCATTTATAATATAGTGAATTAAGATTCTGTTGTTTGTTGTCTCCAAAGCCTTCTGATGTTTTGGCCACTGTGATTATGTTTTGCACAAAATAATAATTATTGAATAATAACTGTACAATAACTCAGCTGGAAAATGCACTGTATACTTATGTTCTTGATTGCTATAATAATATGAAGATGTCAGGTTGTTCCCAAAAAGTACAGTTTCTGTTTCTGCTGATTAATAAAGTTACACATGTGGTTTAATAGTGTCTATAATTCTTCCATAGGATGGTACAAAATTAAATTATGTAATATAATACATAATAGATGACCACCGGTCGTCAGCTCCATAATTACACAGTCAAGGCAATGGCAGGTATCATCAAGTGATCTTAAAAGCAAAGCTTGAGAGGTCACATATGCTTTTACCAGTAGCTTCAAGACAGTGTTTGTAGCTTGGTGTTATTCAGGATAATGAAACTGCTATTTAAACAGAAATGTATCATACAGTAATTATTTAACTTATCCCGATTACTAAACAGTTGGTGACTGTGTCTTCTGATTGCATTTGTGATTGAGTTAAGACTTCATGTAACAAATGATCAGTCAGCTGAAATTCAGTACAGCATGTTTATATCCAGTGTCTTCAGATCTAGAAAGAAAAGGTAAGGTCTGCTACTAAAACTGTTATCCTCCCAACAGGAGCTCATCAGTAAATTCACATTGCATTTATAGCCAAATATAGAATGAGTATACGCATATGAGTCAGAAAATGTACTGTTTCTCTTTGTCACTTTCTGTGGCCTGTTGTTAGTTGGGTCACAATGTATTATACGCAGGTATTGTATGTCTAAAGTTGATTTATTCATTCACACATTCATTTCATGGTAACTTTTTCACCCTATTCAGTATAGTAAGGAAGTTAAAACATAGCCTGCCAAGTGCTGACATAAGGTATAACATCAGTCTTGGATGGGATAATATCCATTACAAGTTGTAGGCATGTCCATAACCACACATATTTCTATAACCAGTTTGGGAGAGCAACAATTCACCTATTAGACTGCCTCTAGATGCAGAAAGAAACTCAAGATCATTGTAAAAGCCCACATGAGAACCCATGGTGGACATGCACACACAAGATAGAAGTCAGCATGGGCATAAACTAAACCAGAGACCCAAACCCTGTAAGACAATAACATTAAGTACTGTACACTAGCGGTAACCTATCTCTGCAGTTGTCTTCAACCTGTGTAAACTCATCTAAAAAATCATGTGACCTAGAATTACTCACTGAATGGAAAATAACATGTCAGCAGACTATAAGGCAAGATTCTGAAGCTAGTGCATTCTCAAAACTCTGGTCCAACATAATGTATTTTTTACATTTTTGTACTGAATGTTAAGTAAGCCTGGAAAATATAATTAGCGTTTTACTTATTTTTTTTTCACACGTACATATAAGTGAATGTATGATTTGTGGTAGGCCATCTGTAGCTTTATCTTATGAGTGGGTATGTATATGTACTACATTATTATTAAGGTTGAGAGGGAAGTTCATTGTTAAGCAAAAACAGGTTGTTCTTGGTTTCTTTCCAAATACATAGAATCCAGAATGCACTCTTATACAAAAGGAAGAATATGTATGCAGGTCTTTGTTACAACTAGAACAACGGTTCTAACAGCATAGACATTTGAAAACTTTTGTAGCCTCTTATCAAATGCTCTAATGACACTACTTGAAAAAGAATTGTCTCTCTATTTATTGCAGATATTAAGTCTGTTTGAAATATGAATTTTTATATTGTGCCAAAAGTAGGTCAAACCATACTGCACCTAAAATTTAAAACCCAATTTCAGTTTTCAGTTCCACCCTGATATCAGCCATCCTATGTCAATTTCTTCATATTAAGAAATTGCTTCAAAATGACACACTCACCACAAATTTAAATAAATACACATATATAGTTAGAGACACACACACAGAGGGAGAGAGAACTTTATAGATACAAGAACTGTGTATAGATAAAATATCAATCTGTGTTAGAAAAGTTTTAGCACAGTTTACTAAGGATATCACATTCTTAAACAAAAGTGGTAACAGTTGAAATAAAAAACAAGATTATCAAATACAAAGATATATAAATCTGTATACTTTCATTTTCATCTATTTCTGTTTATACAGATTATTTACAATAATACTGCAAAACAAATGGACTCCAATATATTATTCTGTGGGTGGTGGGTGCCTCTTGATTGCATTCTCTTCTGATTTATTTTCATTTATTTGCACTTGTTTGTTCTTAGATATATGTATTACAGCTTAGTCTTTTGAGCAGAAAAAGATCATGCTTCATTAGGTTATATTTCACTGTATGGAGCATACAGGGCAGATGTTAGGCAAACAGTATATCATTCCTTCTTAGGTTGTAGAGTACAGAAAACACTGCCTCGCTCTGACATAAGAGCACATTTTATTCTAGAAGTTGCAGAAGCCAGAAAACACTTGCCTCCCTGTGCTATACAAACACATTTAATTCCCTAGAAAATACTTTTTTCAATGAGATTAGCTTTGAAGATGGTAACATTATATCCATTACTGTGTTTATTAAATATGATATATGTTTCCCATGCAAAGCAGTTTATCTAACGAAATAAAAAGAACCTCAAAAATGTGTCACCATTTATACAATTTTTCTTCATCATCTTTATGCATTTCATCCACAGAAGTCTGAGCTCCAAATGTTATTTTTTAAACTTTCTAATGCTTAAAGGGACTAAACTAATGTATTTTGGCTTTTCCTGGTTAGGGGTCGCCACAGCAGAACTCCAGTCCTCTAATGATTGGCAGTGGATTTTTACTGTGCCAAGGTGCCAGCCCGATGCCCAACCTTCAAAGAAGGCACACCCATTCGCACACGCACCTACCTGCATGTCTTTAAATGTCACTCGACCGCGAGGAGGACATGCAGACTCCACACAGAAGGTGCTCCAGCCGAGAATCGAACCAGAGAACCTCTTGCTGTGTAGCGACAATGCTAACAGCTGCGATAGATAAAAAAGAAAAAAATGGAAGGGGTTAGACTTTCCAAATAAATATGACAACTTGTGAAACAAGCTACCATTCTGAAATCTGTCAAACTTTAGCTGCCTCCTGTCCAGTCAGTCCATTAATTCCCCATCACTTGGGTGATGTTCAATCAGGATGAGATGTCAGTTAGACAGCCATCAGGAGTGGCTTGCGACTCTTTATTTCCCTACCTTCCAAGCACATCCAGCTAAATAGGAGAAGGAGGCCATGCTATAGGCCTCTCATACTGGTCATCATACACCTTATTTTTATTTTAACATTAACTGGTAAATAAACTGGTCCAAGGACCATTTTTAGCTATAACACAAGACTAGAGGCAACAAACAATAATGAATAGGATATTCCAAAAAAGTCTATAAACAAAAATACAAGTATACAGTATGGCTACAGGAAAGCAGGAGTACAAGCAAACCTTATAATTGCAAGCAAGGACATCAATATGGACACTATGGGAACTAAGATAACTCACACTGATTTGGGAAAGTAAAAGTATGAGACATCATGCTTACTGATATATTTGCTTGTCTTCCCTCATACATTCTCTTTGTGTTGATGGATTGATTTTTTATGTTGATTTTATGCTGTTTTTCCTCTATTGCCTCCTGACCAAGTCATTGGGACATTTGTGTTTAAGTCTCTAAATGTGCACCCTGTTGGCAGATGTAAGCATCAGCATTGCCATGTTGGTGTTCGATGCGATCCACTGGCAGGTGTGTATACACACACACCCACACAAAGTCTTATGAGGGCAATTATCACTAGCTTGAAACATCCAAGCCACCCCCCCCCACACTTATTGACATTGTTTTGCAAACCTCCAGTTGCAGGGAAGTGATTTGGCTGAAAAGGCCCACCAATTTCCTTCCCCCAGGATGGAAGAGAGCCACATGAGCTACTCATTCCCATGCGCCCATTCCCAACTTTTCTAGTCCCTGATCCACCAGTCAAACTGGTCATCCATGCTGTAGTCAAGATATCATCCTTCCGTACCATAGAACTAGGGAGTATTTTTACATTAGGCCAGCCAATGAAGCTCAGGGCTGCAGATTTAAAATGTCGCTTGACAAATGGCATATTGTATAATATGTTAAGGCTCACTCTTTGCACAATTTTTTTTCGGTGTGGCTCAATCGTGCAAAAAAAAAAAACCTGAAAATGATACCGACATTTGCTTTAAACTTGCTGTAATAATATTTTTTATTCCTACAGGTTACAAGTTGCTGCTGTGCTACATATGCCTGACTTGCACAACTTGCATTGTGGCTAGTTTGCTAACTGCCAATGAAAGGTATATACAGCATACTAGGGTTACATTGTATTTTGTGGATCTGCAGCAGATTGTTTTTGGTTTTTCAGTTTGAACTAAAATCTTTTTACCAGTACACTTATGCTGAGCTAGACTCAAACAGCTGAAGTAAACTTGTACTTCTATGTCATATCAGCATGTAGCACAGTAGCAGTGCATGTGTATCAGCATCTACTAAAGGGTACCACTGATGATGGACTAAATGAAGCACCAGTACATATACAGGTTGCATACACTTAATTTCTCATAAACAGGAAATTTGTTCTCTGCACCTGCCAGATATTAAGCCACTATTGCAGACCTAACTCCTATTTGTGCCCTTCTGTGTGATGACAGCACAGCCACCTCTTTTCCATTATCCTGATGGGGGGGTTTACTTGTTCCCTGCAAAATGCTAGTGAACTCCCAAGAGGTGGGTATGCACAAGGTGGTGCAAGAGCTTTCAAAAAGCTTCCTTAAGTGACAGTATCCCCAGGACCCCAGTCACACCTGTAGGCAGATTTTAGACTCCAGTGGAAGTTATAACTGGAGTGCACATCCCTGAACACATTCCCTAAAAATGTCCTCTCAGACAAGCAAGCCGTCCCCCTTTTAAGATTCCTGAATCTCCCCAGCTAGTTCTACCAGTGTCCATATCACTAATCAAACCTAAATGATATGGATTATAGTTAGGGCTTCATGTAACCTGGGGCAGACATGTTACAGATGTGTTACAGTTAGGTGGTACATTTCAGAATATTACATTGACTTTTGAAAGCCTTTACCATTCTGCTGACATTACTATCAGCAAAACAAAATATTTTATTTTACAGTAACAGTGTTACAATGGCAAACAAGGGTAACAAGAAACCAAAACATCTGATAGTATTATCAGAGCTGATAGGCCCCACAAGAAAGCAGGTAGGATAGCCTCAGTTTATCCAAGTTTGTACAATATGTCTCCCTTTTTGCACTCTGTCTTTAAATTCCATAATGCCGAATGTCATAATGCAGAAACACTTGTATCACTGTTAAAGCTTAACAATAAAAAAAAATAAAAATATATATATTTTGTTACAGTCAATATCCCACTTGGAAATAATATATCAATTATAGAAGGAATACTGTCCTATACAGCCAATAACATACATTATTAAAATATACTAGGAGATGTAAATATTGACTGGCAAAACCTTACACCAGACTTTCCCCTCATCTAATATAATGCTTTATGGTGGCACAAAGCTTGTAAAAACACCTCTAGATTTAATAACAACAGCATTAAAGGTGCAGTTCTAGAGTGGATATTGGTCTCTGGCCCCAGTAAATTTACAACCTCTGCAACCTATCCAAACTCGCTTAGTTTCCACCTTCCAGCCTATACCCATAGAAATACCACCCAATAACTTAACACTCACCAACTTAAACATATCAAAACCTTTCTAAATTCAATAAAAATTCCTTCATCAATACATTGAAAGCCTTTAATTGGTCTGCTATAAAAAACTCTTCTACTTAATGAGGTAGTTGATACTTTGAATACTTTATTCTTAAATACTCTAAACAGCCACACCCCACACTGCAAAAAATAGTAAAAATTAACCACTCACCATGGCTCACTTCCCAGTCTGAAACAGCACTAACAGAGACAAATGTTGGAAAGAATGGCTTAAACATATAACTCTCTATATCCTGCAACTCTATAGAGAATTACTCAATCTAACTTAAAAAATAAGTTAATGTAGATAAATAATATTATAGCCGTGTATAAATTCAACACAAAAATGACCCCCAAAAGTCTAGGCATTATAACCTTGTTGCACATGGGCCCAAATAAGGAACCAAATCCTTTTCACTAATAGCACTCCCCTAGAAATTGCTACCTTATTCAATACCTACTTCATAGAAAGCATTACCATCCTAACTAATAACTCTTCAACCCCATCCAGTGCTTCCACCATCTCCGCAATAACATCCAGTGCTAGTATTTCTATAATCAACAGCTTAGACCAAAACCAACATTCTCCACATACTGCACAAACTACCGCTTCCTCTATCCCCATTCAGCCAACTGACTCCCTCTATATCCATTGCTATCACTTCCACATAGGACCTTTCTCTACATTAATGATATAAAACAAACTTTTAATTAAGTTAGACTGTGCTCCTCTGCAGCTATCAACCTCCTACCTGAATACCTAAAGACAGCTGCCAATGCTATAGCATACACAGTCTCTATCCTTGTCAACAGCTGAATCCTATGTACCCTACTAGCCATGGAAAAATTCCTATATAAAGTCAGCATGACTGCTGACATATCTAACTTCTAGCCTATTGCAATACTATCACCTCTCTCAACAATTCTTAAAATATATATTCATAAAAACTCCTCCAATATCTCCTTCAAGAATGGTGCCTATCATCCACCCAACATTGTTTCTGTCCAACACACATTGCAACCACTGCCTTCTATCATTCAATGGCACAATAAACAAATGCAGGGACTCAGACAAACTCATTTCCTCCTTGTTCTTTTATTTTTCTCAATTTTTTTTATTTTTCAAATACAGTTGAATAAATTCCATAGTATTTGTATATAACATCTTAAATAAATATATACACTATTTACATCAGACTGACACTATAACAGAGCTCAGTATATACAATTACTTTATAGGTATAACAATCCAGTTATCAGAGTGTATCTGTTCAGTTATTGTAAAGTGTCAATCAATGATAAGACCTTTTTCCTTGGATTGTTAATAAATGGCTTAGGATGAATCCTTAATTCTTTAATTTTAATTTCCAAAAATACTGTGGTCTTCAGTAGGCTGTAGAAGTCTTCCAAAGTTGGTATAGTGTTTGTATTCCATCTTCTTGTTATACACTTCCTTGAGATTGCAAGTATTGTCCAAACTAGATACATATTTGACTTGTTCAAATTAGGACCTTCATACACATTTAATAATACTAGAGCTTTAGATAAGTCAATTAATTAAATAAAGCTTGTAAAAAGTTTTTAATACCATTCCAAAATGGCTTAATTTTAACACAGTCGAAAAGAATGTGATTCCAATCTGCATTGTGTATTTGCTCACACCTCCAACATATTCCCTTTGTGGAAGAATTAATTTTAGTAATTCTATATGGAATTGAGAATGCTCTGTGCAAGCATTTCAAATTAAAAACTTTCCATTGTTGTGTAAAGGATGTATGTTTTCTTGATAATATAATATTTTATTGAATTTCTTCAGTTAGCTGTAATGAGTGTCCTTTTGTTATATAATTCTAATATGAGGATTTGGGTGTTGTTTTATAATTTATCAATATCTTGTAAAATGTCAAAATACTATTCCCCATGTCATAATCATTATATATGATTTCATATAGGTATTTCATAAGTTTAGGTATTTCTTTAAATGAAGAATTACTAATTATTCTGCATAAATCTTGTGAATATGTCAGAATGCTTTGCATAGTTAGACAATCTTGTTGTGGAATTTTGTATGTTTCTATTGTTTGCATATCCAGAACTTTTAGTTCTTTGATACATTGAAACCAACAAACAAATCCTTTCTGTTCCCAGGAATTAATTATTTCTCTGTATATTTTATGTGGATAGCTCTTTGTAACTATGAATGCTGTTAAAAGATCAAACCAGATTTTTAATTCTATATTTGCATTAATAAATTTCCTAAATGAATAAATGTAGTAATTAATCATATGAGTTTTAGTGGGCTTAGTTATGTTATATCGCATACTAATACATAATATGTGTCATGGCAAATTGTTTTTATCTGTTATTTGAAATTTTTTTTGTAAATCAAATGCATTTATTTATTTTATTTGGACTTATCCAATCTGAGATTGTTTTAGATATTGATGCTTTTATATATATGTTTCTATATCAGGAAAGTTTAATCCTCCCTGTTTCCATGGTCTGATATGATGTATTAAAGCTATTCTGTTTCTTTTGGGAAACCATACAAATTTTATTAGGCATGAGTTTATTTCTTTGAGTATATTCCTTTCTAGTAACAGGTGTATTGCCAGAGCTGTATATAGAATCTTAGGTAATAAATCCATTTTTATTAACTGTAGTCTATCTCCAAATGTTAATATTATTTTGTTCCACTTTTCCAGAGATTTTAATTGTATTGATGATATTATTGTAGTCTTTTGAGACTAATTCATTATTATCCTTGCGTAACTCAATTCCTAGATATTGTAAGGTAGATTCTCGTTTCCCTATAATGTGATTCCCCTCCGTTTGCAATTCTTTTTTTTTTATTTAAAAATAAAAATTTTGATTTTGATTTATTGAAATGGAGTCCTGAAGTCCTGTAAAATGTGTCAATTAAAATATCTAATTCGGTTAATGTCTCTTTTGTATTGGATAATGTTAATATGTCATCAGCAAAGAGCATTACTTTAGAATTGCATTGTTCATAAACATCTACTCCTTTGATTTTTGTATTGTTACGTATTGAATCTGCCAATATTTCGATAGCCAAAGCAAATAGAATTGGTGACATGGGACATCCTTGTTTAGTACCCTTTGTTATATGTATAGATTCAGAGGTGAAAGGACATAGCTTAACATACAGTAAATTATTTGTGTATATATTTGTTAGTAGATGAACAAAGGAAGGAGGAAATTCAAATAACACCAGAATTTTGAATAAATAGTCCCAATTTAGGGAATCAAAGGCTTTTTCTATATCTAAGCCAATTATTAGTTTTTCTTGATTTTCTTTATTAATATAATCTATAAGAGAAATTATCCCTATAATATTGTTATGTGTGTGTCTATGATATATAAATCCAGTTTGATCATTATTTATTGTTTTGGATAGTGGTATTTTCATTCTGTTAGTTAATATTGTCATAAATATCTTATAGTCATTAATTAATAATGTTATAGGTCTATATGAGGTACAGAGATGTGAGGATTTGTTTTTCTTTAGGATTGGTGTGATTAAGGAATATCTTCAAGAGGGTGGCATTAAAGCTTGTGACTGAATTTCTAATAGAGTTTTATGGAAGAGGGATAGTATCTTTGAAGGAAAAAGTTTATATAGTTCCATAATTATGCCATCTATACCTGGAACTTTATTATTTTTACCATCTTTTATTGCATCTGTAATTTCTTTGTAGGATATGGGTGCTTGCAGATCTAGTTTTATTTTTTCTGGTATTTTTTTATATTGGAACATTTTTCATTTAGATGTAGTTGATTGATATGTATATTTTCTTTTTGGAAATGTTCCACATAGTGATTTCTATAGGCATCAAGAATGTCACCTATATCCAAGGCATTTCCTTTCTTTTCATGGAAGATACTTTTAATGTTATTAGCTTTTGATTGTATTTTGATTCTTGTGGATAAATTATGTAGATATTTGGGAGAAGTGGACAAGGTATTAATTTTTAGTTTTTCTAAAGCTAAACTAGTTTTATGTGTTAGAATTTCATTGTATTTATTGTTTAATACTTCTACTTTCTTTTTCATCTCCAAATGATTTAGATTTTTCCAGCTTTTGCTGACAAAAGTTTGGATTGTAGATCTAATAATTCAGAATCCCATTCTCTGATTTTTTTTTATACCAAGTTAGGGTTTTACCATATATGTAAGCTTTTAATGAGTCCCATATAGTTATTTTATCTCTGTGGTAACATTAATATCTAAGAAGAACTGTAATTCGGATAATAACCAGGGTTTGAACTCTTTAATTTTAGTTATATATGCTGGAATTCTGGAATTAAAGACTAATGGTTTGTACCCATTTTGAAGACTTAGTATCAATTTATTGTGGTCTGAAAAGGGGCAGGGAGTGATTGAGAAATTAATGATTTTAGAGTGTAAATCATGGGCAGCAATTATTTTATCTATTCTAGTTTGGGTGCCAAATCTGTGATCTTGATGGGAAATCAGTGATTAATCTTGTTTAAATTTGAAAGTATCTACAAGATGAAATGATTCTATCCACTTGTTTAAAGATTTTGATACAGCAGATGTACGCAGAAGTCTTTTATTTGTAGTTTCAGAAATATCAAATATACAGTTAAAATCTCCTCCTAATATTAAGTTGCCTTTATAATTATTGTCCAGGCATTTTTTAACAGTTCCTGATCCAATGCCTGGGAACCAGTATAGATTGGCTAGGGTCCATATTATGTTATTATATTTAACTATTACTAATGCCATAAGGCCTTCTTTATCGTCATACTTATAAATGATTTCTTGGTTAATCACATTTGTTTTCCATAAAATTGTTACCGCTTTTGTCTTTGTGTTATAAGTGGATTGCGCCAATATCATATATTCCTTAGGATTCCATTTGTAATTGTCATTTGTTTTGAAATGAGTTTCTTGAAGGAAGACAATGTGTGCTTTGTTCAGTTTTAAATATTTCAGTAGATATGATCTCTTGCTAGGATTGTTAAGCCATTGGTATTTAAAGATAGTAAAGTTAAATCCATCTTAGGTTATTTAGACTATGTATTTTTTGTTTTATTGTGACTATTAAACATTTTCCTCTGATAACTATAAAGAATATGTTTGAGATTTTAAAGGAAATTATCAGTTTTATACTTTGAATGTTTACCAGTAAAGTAATGTTTTGGTCAGGCATACTAAAAATGTTTTTGTGAAATAAATTTAAATTAATAAATGTTAACAAAACTAAGATCTGCACTAGCCATTGAATGAAAATCATTCCTAATCTGATGGATAAACCTAAGTCCATCAGATTATCACTTATACCTTGACAATCCAGAACATTTGAGCTCCATAAATTGAATTATCATATGGAGAATATTTGTAATAGGAATAAGCAATATTTATATTGTTTTGAACAGATATAGTACTATTGTAGATTAGACAGAATTCTAATTCAATATAAATGTCTACTTATTATATAAGCAATTAATATTTACATGAAAGATAGATGACACACAATTCAATCATAGTAAAGTAGGATGTATCATATATAAAACCTCAGTAAAAGATTATAGCACATAGTTATTTAATATATTCACTCTTATTGATGAAGTCTTTCAAAACTTATTATGTAATATAAATAGATGGTAATAGTATTTATACCTAATGTTTATAATACAATGTATTTTACTGGATATATCAGAAGTTATATTTCATTATTTACCAGCATTTAAGTAATCACTTTGTTGCTAACTTACTTAACGCATCAAGTTTGTTTTATGTAAACATTGATGAAAGCTAGTGCATTTTAATTATCAGTGCATCCCTCTTCCCCCATTTCCTACATATAAGGATTTTCATATCTGTCATTTCTTATTATAAAATAAGTGAAATTATATGTTAAAAACAACAAATTCACTTATTGTGATTAATGATTACATGTTCCCTTTCCGTATTCATAAATTGCCATTTTATGGCATATACTGAAAGCTTTTAGATTTAAATGGCAATTTTCTATTTTATATAATCAGCAAAGGTTAAATTGAGTGATTATTGTCAATTTAATACTATTTGTTCAGAATGTGATTGTTACATTCTGTGACATTCCTAGTTCAGGCTTCTATTGCTTCCCTTGAACAACTTTGTCAGTTTGATATCATGAATAAAACATTAGTTACTTTCATAACAGCTTAAGTATTATGCATGGTCAAGATGTGTTACAAAACCACAATTCAAGTTAAAGCAATTATATGACTTGTTATGCACATTTACCTATATGAGAAAATCATCACGCTTCCCGTTGATGTTCAATATAGTGTATGTCATTTATGGAAAGTTAAAACAGTAGTGTTATTATACTCAAGCCCATGTTATTAAACTGTCTATTGTCAATTTAATACTATTTGTTCAGAATATGATTGTTACATTTTGTGACATTTCAAGTTCAGGCTTCTGTTTTTTTCTCTTGAACAACTTTGTCAGTTTGTCATGTATAAAACATCAGTTACCTTGGTAACCGCTTAAGTATTATATATTGTCAAGATGGGTTACAAAAACTACAATTCAAGTTAAAGCAATTACATGACTTGTTATGCATATTTACTTATATAAGTAAATAATCATGTTTCCCCTTGATGTTCAATGTAGTGTATGTCATTTATGACAAGTTAAGACAGTAGTGTTATTATACACAAACCCATGTTATTAAATCCTGTCTTTAATATCTAAATTCAGCAGAGCAGACTACTTCATCTTATATTATGATTATATATTTTATGTCTAGTTTTACAAAAATCATAAATTACATAACTATTGTGTGTGTTTTTTTTTTATCAAGCATCAACTTGAGCTAAACAAAGTGTTGGGAGATGATCAATATGTGTACATGTGGTTTAAAACAGCCCTTTAATTATATATATTATTTTTAAAACCAGAAATGTTATTGCTGAGAATCATCTCGGAGGATCCTCAGAGCCATTAAGCATTATTGTCACTTTGTCTTCATTACCATAGCAACCTGGGAGCATCTGTTTCTGTTAGAGGCTCACGATGCACCTGAAGTAAAGCTTCACTTCACTGCAACTTCAAGCCTAAATTCCCTCCATTTCAGCGAGGCAGCAGCCAAGAAAAGAACAAAGAGCAAACAGATAAAAAAAAAAAAAAAAAACAACCAGCCCTCCCACCTCCCACTCAGCAGGTGTACAAACAAACCATTCTCTACCAAAATATCACAAATCATAATTCTATCCACCCCCTTCCCCTGGACCCAGGCTAAAACACCAAATATCTCTTCCTAATGCACAAGCATCAGTAAACCTCGCTCACAAGCTGCAACCCACAGCTTCCTGGAGATGAAAATGGCAACATACAACATATGCCAGACACAGCTGCATCCACATACACCATGTCAGGCTTAATCAAACAGCACTTGAATCTATGATATCTGCCATAATTGATATTAATTATTTTTAGACAGAATAATAATGACATTTGTACTAGCTGCCAGACACAGCTGCATCCACGCACACCATATCGGTATTGATCAAACAGCACTCATAGCTGTGATACCTGCCATAATTGATATTAACTATATTTAGACAGAATAATGATGACATTTGTACAAAGAGCTTGTTACTATTATTCAACCAGGATATACATGACATTTCTAAATCATACTTTAACTGAAGAAGGCATTAGTCTCCATGACAGCATTTTTTTTCAAAACACTCTACTGTTACTGTTATTATATATGATGTTAATTTGTTACATTTGAGTCTCAACTCTGATGAATGGTACCTTGTTGAATTAGTTAATTAATTACTTAAATTATTATAAGTAAAAACAATGAAAAATGAGCAAGATAATTCATTGAGTTCAAGTAGGGGAATAGAAACCTCTATGTTTATATAATATCTTGCTTTGTTTGGCTTATATATAATGCAAATAGTAACTCATCTTGACCTACCTTTGTTTATGAAGAATTACTGGACACTCTGAACATTCTGAATAAATCATTACTGTTTATCAGCTGTCTAAGAAACCCTCCTTTTTTTAAAAAAATAAAAACTGATGACAAGTGATGTACCATATCAGTTGATACTTGGAGAGATGTAGTTGTAAGAGTTATTTTTTGGGGACAGCTATCTTGGAATCAGTTTTTTGTTTCTTCTTTCTAGCATCAGTCCATGGATTTGTTTCTTGCATTCTTTTAAGAGTAGGGGGCCATCTATTCCATTTCTTCTGGGATAGACACTATGTTATTGTTTTTGATGAATGTAGTAGCTTCTTCTAAGTCATTAAAGGTTCTCATCTCATTGGCAAAAAGTATTTTTATCTTGGCTGGAAAGGCCAGCTGTGCTTTAATGTTGTTTTGTTTCAACAGTTTTATTAGCCAGACTTTTTTTCCTTTGTTCTAGTATTCTGGAAGAATAATCATTGTCAGGCTTTGATTGTATTTTAAGGGTGATTTTCTCCAAGCAGATTTAAATATTAGCTCCTTGTCCAGAAATGAAAGAAATGTTATAACTATGGATCTAGGTGGAGTATTTGCTGAGTTAGAAGCAGTCTTCCTAAGTGCTCTATGCACCCTTTCAATCCCAAATGAAAGTCTCTCTTTCAAGTCTAAAAATTCAGGAATCTAGGTTAAGAATGAAATAATGTCTTCTCCTTCATTGTTTTCAGGCAGACCAAAGATCCTTATGTTGTTTCTCCTTTCCCTGTTTTCTAAGTCAATTATTTTGTTAAGCAGCCATGTATTCTGTTTAAGCAGAAATTCTTTTTGGAACTCTTCCTCTTTGAGTCTCCCTTCAATGTCATTTAGAGAAGTCTCTATATTTGTTATTTTTGTATGGTGTTGCTGTAATAGTTCCTTAAGAGTATCAACCTGTTTTTGAGAATTTAATTTGAGGTTTTCTAAGTCATTTTAAAGCCATCCATCTTCAAAGATAGTTCCTGTAAGGTAGATGTCATCAATTGCAGTTCTTTTCTCAAAGCAGCATCTGGATGAGAATTCCTTGAGATGTTCATATTAAGTGACTCAATATATCTCCAAGTTACTTGACAGGAAAATTTTGTACATTTCCACCAAAATCGATATTTATGTAGTTTAGTAGTTTATAGATTTCTGACATTTTAAACTTGAAAATAATAAAATGCTCCTATATTATTATACTAGTTTATGGAGCTCTCAAAATTCACTGCTCTCAGTTAGCCATCTAGGCTTTGCCCCCTCATCCCCTGTTCTTTGATGTGTCTAAAGCCTTTGGTACAGTTTTTTGCCCTAAATCTTCACCATTTATTCAGAGCTTCTCTGTACCTTGCTTGGACATCTGTGACTACAAGACCCTTAGATTACATCTAAAACCATCTGTGGACCTACAAAGCTGATATAAGTATTTATTACACTTGCTCTAAAAGGCTCACTGCTTTTTAATAGTTCTGTGTTGAATTTATTGACTTGGTTTAATTTAGTACTGTTTTTCAGCGCTTGTTAAAGAAATGGCATATGTTTGTTACTGTGCTGCTCTTAGGTTGTTTTAACAGTATTCTGATATTTCCTAACCTCCTCTGATACTTTACCAAAATATTTATAAGTTTTGCAAAGTTTTACTTTCTTTGTAGAAGTTCTCCTATGTTTGTGCACATTTTTCTTTATTTGGGAACATTTCTCAGGGTTTGTGAACTTATTTCCAAAGATTCCTGATACTGCAGGAGTTCTGCATTTTGCTGTAAAGCATTTGTTCCTGCTCTTGAGCTCAAAACCAGTTTCTTTTACATTAAGAAGGTTTTATTCTACACTCTGGTAGGAGCAGAGAGCTGATTCAATCTATTTGAGTTGGGAACTGCTGGTAGGGCTCATTGTGTGTTTTTCTGATTGGCCTGATGACTTAACTGTTTAAAAGTCTTTCATTCTGCTGGTATTTCTGTATTTGGGAACATTTCTCAATGTTTGTGAACTTATTTCCAAGGATGCCTGATAATATAGGAGTTCTGCTTTTTGTTGTAAAGCATTCGTTTCTGCACTTGATCTCAAATCCAGTTTGTTTTACATTAAGAGGGATTTATTCTGCTCTCTGGTGGGAAAAGAGGGCTGACTTAACCTATCCAGGTTAGGAACTACTGGTGGAAGGGTTATTGTGTGTTCATCTGATTGGCCTGAGGGCTTAACTGTGTAAAAGTGTGTCATCCTGCTGGTATAAAAGATGCACAAATGTGGTTTCCTGTGCCTTGTATATAAGCAAACCTCTGCAGTTTAAAATCCTGTATTGGAAATGCTGTCCATAATCTTCCACTGTTCATAACTGCTCAAAGAGCTGCCAGTTTGCATAGAGGTAAGCACCACTGCAGATGATCTAATATTATACTATTAAACACACTCGCTTAGACCTTTAAATGACTCACCCATACTCATTCCAATCTACTAAGAGTCTGGTCTATAGTGGATAGGAGCTTCCCTGTCATCTCTGTTTCTGGCCTGGTGGATATGGGCATCCTGAGATAGTGTAGTAACTGCCTCATGTTCACTGGCAACCATTTAATTTTAGAACAGACAAACAGTGTGTATGTGAGCTGTAAATACACAGTGTCATTGAAGGCAAAGCTATCACATATACACACACAGAAAAAATGCAAACCACATTGTCAGCGTTACTCACTACCAACACTAAGGAACAAAGACATAGACCCACATATGTGGAGGTACTCACATGTAATCTACCCAAACCTCCAAGCCCTCCTAAAAGCATCTCTCAGTAGTGCTGCACACACTCAAAAAAGGCAACACCTCATACAACATGCAACTCTGAATATCATAGTAGCGCCGCTCACAAGCCCATATGGTAACACACCACACAGCCAAACATTCTACTTATTGGGGATTCCATTATAAGACATACTGATGTCCCCCTTACCTGGTTAAACAAGGAGAATATCACAGTGAGCTGTCTGTCTGAATCCAGAATCCAGGTCATGTATGCACTTAGGTCTTTAAACAAGTATCAGTATGACATGGTCATACTCCATGTGGGCATAAATGGCCTAAGATGTACTTCACCAGAGTATATGAAGAGAGACATTGTGAAGCTCTCTGAATATGTATCTCAAGTGGGTATGAATCTAGCCTTGAGTAGCATCCTACCTTCACCAGTGATAATGCCGCAGTACCAGTGAAAAATGATTGACTTCAACAATTGGCTTAGTTTCTGTTGTCACAACAAGGGGACCCAAAATCTGTCAGCCTGGGGAGACACGATCAATAAATCACAGTGCTTTGCCAGCGATAGTTTGCACTTGCCATGACGTGACTTTCAGATACTGGCAAAAATGTTATCAATCCCCATAGTGCCTTTTGTAGGTAGTGCCAAGCTGTTAAACCCTCCAACATAAAAATCACTCACGATTACCTAAAGGTACTGCTGCTCAATGCTAGGAGTTTCAATAAAATGCTGCACTGCCTGGAAGCACTGACTCACCATGGAGAATGCAGACAATGAAACATTGTTCAGAACCATGGAAAGCACCCCGACTATCAAAGGCTACAATGCCATTCATACATTTCGATCCCCCCTCAGCTCAGGATAAAACAAAGGGAGAAAGTGTCTCAGTGTTCATAAAGGAGAAGTACACTGCTAGACTGGTCCAACAACCTGACTGGCCTGATCAGTACCATGCTGAACTAACAATTGGTGTGACCTCCTATCATATTCTTGTTAGCTACAGATCCCTTAACATGAGTTTTGAAAACCATACCTCCTACCTAAACCTACTGGAATCTCTTAAAATTCAGCGTAACACCATACTTATCGGCGAGTTCAACTACCCCTCCATAAACTGGGAGACTTATACGAGCCATAATTCACTTGTTTAGTGATTTTTGGACTTCGCCAATGCAAACACCCTGGAGCAACTGCCCAACTAGAGGTAGAAATATCCTAGACCTGGTACTCATGGACATGGTGAATGCTGCTCCCTCCCATGCATTAACTCCTCCTTGGTAAGATCTGACCCCAAAATGATCTTCTTTAGTATTAAAACTAACTTAGATCCCCCATTAAACTTCAAACCTGTTAAGAACATTGCTAAGACGAATTACCTCAAACTAAGTGGGAACTTATTAAACTTCCAAGGCCCTCCAGATTGAAGCCTACTGTGAGCTGTACACAAAACATTGTGCAACCACAGTCATAGCTGCATAGAGGAGACAGTACTTGTACAAGTCAAACCTATGATTACTAGCAAAAATAAACCACCCTGGTGGACCCTTAGTATAAATAGGCAATTCAACAAAAGGAAAAAAATGATCTCCAAAGCCAAGAAGGAACAGACAAAACAGTGCAAAAAATACTCAATAGTCTAAACAAAGTAGAGAGCTGGTTGAATCTGCCAAAGCAAACAATGAGCCAAAGATACCCTCCCAGGTGAAAGATAACCATAAGGCTTTTTTTAATTATGTTCGTAACCTCAGGGGAAATGCTCAGCAATGTGCTAACCTAATCATGAATGGCAACACTTAGATCCAGCCCAAAACAGTAGCAAACCTGCTGGTTGAAAATTCAGTTCAAACTTCTCCTCTCATCACCTCCTACCACACCCAAAGAAATATCGGCAACTATCCTGCTACTGGTCATAACAAGGGAACAGGTCCTTAATGCTTTTGATGAAGCAGAAACACAGCCTTTATGGGTCCCAACAACATTCAAGAATGCTTTGTAAATAGCTTAAAGCGGAATATATAAGGGCCACTACTAGAAACCGTCTTAACATTACATCCGAATCACACCTCCAGGTACATCTGCAGTTAACTCCTACTGATGCCTCTAGGCATCAAATATTGCTTGCTGATATTTGCATCAATAATTCCAAAGCCATGCTATGTACAAGGTTTTAAAAGACTTCATCTTAAAGTTTACATAATAGCAAACTCAATTGCATTAATATTTGACCTCTGTCTAGTGTAGGTAAATAGATATTGACTGTTGTTTATATTATTTATATACATATAATTTTCACATTTTTCTAAATATCTCATTGACCAAGTAACACACACAGAACTCCTTAGCCTCATATGAAAGCTCTCAGCTAGATGGATAAAATGCTGCTGACGGTATGTGTGTAACTTGAGTGCTTGTTGGGATGTTGTAAGTTGTTTACAAAATATTACAAATGTAATAGTCACTGTGTTTACTGTGACTTATAAAATTTGGTTTAAGACCCAGAACCTAAAGAATATTACCACTATAAAAGTAGTTTGTGCTGAAGAGTTTGCCATTTATACTTTAATAATCCCTATGGTTCCTGAGATATGAATATTTGTTTGAAATGTGAGGACATAATTTAATTCTGTCAAAAGGCTTAGGGTCCACCCATTAGAAGTTACAGTGCAAACTTCTTGAGCTCCATTGGAGTGAATGAGTTAAATCACAGCCTTTGGACATGCTTTGTCTCAGAGGCTTGGAGGACTGCAAGTCATCCCTCTGCACATGGGGGCCCATCAGCTGACCCAGGGAACTACAGGCACACAACCTTGACCAGTCTTATCTGCAAGGCCATGGAGAAAATTATCATGGACCTGATCAACACTGGACCAGACCCAATTTGGCTTTGTTAAAGGGAAGTCTTGTCTGATCAATCTGGTGTACTTCAAGAAAGTCACCAGGGCCATGGATCAGGGTAAAAATGGTACATGCCACTTATCTAGACCTGGCAAAAGCTATTGGCAAAATACTCCATTTGGGGATCAGAGATAAACTTACTGAGTTAGGCATAAATCGCTACATTGTCAGATGGATAGCAAACTGGCTCACTGACAGGATACATGTTGTCTGGATAGGTGAATCTACTTCTGATAAGAAACCTGTTACTTGTGGAGTCCCATAGGGCTCAGTGTTGGGATCCCTCCTGTTTGGTATATACTTCTCTGAAGCTGGGGGCCTCTGGTTCATCAAGTTTGCCAATGAGTGTAAGCTGGGAGCAATCACTGAATCCTCCAACAATGTTGACATCCTATAAACAGGTATAAAAATGACAAACGACTGGTGCCAAAACCATGGTCTGAAATTAAATACTAAAAAAATGCATAATCATACCCTTCAGTATATCAGATATCCCTGCAAATTAAAATATTGATAGCACACCCCTAAAAGTAGATTCAGTGGTGAAGGACCTAGGAACACAGATATATAGTAATATTAATTTTGACCACCAAGTAGCTATGATAGTGAGGAAATCCTTTTCTGTGGCTCAACTTATAAGTAAAGGCAAGGCATCAAAAGAAGTTTTAGTGCCATTGTACTTGGCACTTATTAGGCCCATAATCGAGTACAATGCTCCATTCTGCATGTACCTAACCAGGCATTTTCACCAATTGGAGTAGCCTCAGAGGGTTCTCACCAAAAAAAAAAAAAAAATGTAAGAGACATCTTATGCAAACTGACTAAAGGCTCTATCCCTTTACTCCATCTTATACCATTTATTAAGAGGTGACTCATGCCTGACTTACATGGCATTGTCTGATCCAGCCCTGATGAAAATGTTACATATTCACAGGAAAAATTATACAAGGGTTACACATTCCATGGACCTGAACCTTATTTGTGACTAACAGAACTTGCTGGAGAAACAAATTCATATCCCAAAGGCTACATCGTCTATGGAATAAACTTCCCCTCTTCATAAAACAAAGCCTGTGCCTCACTCTATTAAAAAGTAATTTGGATAAATGGACGGAGAACTGTAAGTTCACTCCAGGGGTACTGTTCATGTCCTTTATGGACAGAGGCAGTCTGTAAAATGACGCGGGGCACCAACACACAATGACCCACTACCTTGATACTACCCCATTCCACATATGGGGAATTAAGATGTAATATTGTCATATCCCGGGTATTATTGGCTTAGCTTGTAAAGACACTTCTGCATTAGCCTTGTAATCGCCTATGAACCTAAACTCATGCACAAACTGACTCAACTTGGAATATTCCCATCCTCATTACCATGGTTTAAAGGCTATTTAACTGAAAGGTTCCATTCTGTAAAATGTCAGAACACTCTCCCTCCCTCAAGGTACTAAAATTAAACACCTCAACATGAGTAAGTAGTAGTAATACCTAAAATGTTTTACAGTCAGTAAGCATAGGGTAGAATTTTTTCTTGGATCATGAAATTTGCCCAGTGTGATTCCTAATTGTACAACAGCAGTTATACGGGTGCCCACACACACACACATATATATATATATATATATATCTGTGTGTGTATATATATATATATATATATATATATATATATATATATATATATATATATATAAGTTTAGAGGAGCTTGCCACCTGGGGAAAAAAAAAAAAACAAAGAAAAAGGGACTTTTTTGTTCTGTTGAAGCATTAACTTTCAGAAAGTCAGTGTTTCAAAGAAGAACCAACTTATTGACTATGTCACCCATATTACCATTTATTCTGACAGTATCATTGACATTGCAGTGAAGTCTGGCAGAAAACTGGATGCAGTGGTTGTAGAAATCCAGTAATACTGGTATTGCTTCTTGTATAGTTAAGAAATGTAGATATATTGTGTGCCAGTAAAGAACTTGTCCTATATTCACCATTTTTTTCACTAGAAATCAGTGTTCAGAAAAGTCTGTCAATAAATATGTGTCTGAAGTAAGGCATAGAGCCAAAGACTTTTTGGTTTGATGAGATGCGTGATTTATTGCTGAGAGAAAGAATTGTCTGTGGTATTAAAATGACAAAGTATAAATAAATCAGAGCCATAACTAGGATGGGCTGCCTCTACTACAAGATGTTATAGGGCATGATCAGCAGGTGCCAGTGGGAAAACAAGTTAAATATCAGCATTCATTTTTAAAAATGTGAGTATTTCCAGATTTCATATATATATATATATATATATATATATATATATATATATATGGGTCTATATTAGAACATCGAACCCTACGGAGTGAAATCTTAAAATATTGAAACAACAGAAACCCGAATTCTTTCCTAGGGAAAGAATTTGGTTGTCCGTTTCTGTTGCTTCAGTATTTTCAGCACTGTGGTGGAAAGTTACGGGTTGGAATCAGGTAAGTGTGCAATTGTGTGGATGTGAGGGTTAGGGCAGGTTAGGTGAGTTAGGGAGCAGGTTAGGTATGTGTGCGATTGTGTGGATGTGAGGGTTAGGGTGGGTTAGGTGAGTTAGGGTTAGGGAGCGGGTGAGGTGAGTGTGCGATAGTGACAGACCTTAGAGTTAGGGTTTCGGTTAAGGTAAGTGGATAGTTAGTGGTGTGTGTATAGTTTAGTGTAGGGTTAGTTGTAAGATTTTAGGTGTATGTGTGTGGATTGCTGTTTGTTTGGTGTGCTTGTGTTGTGTGTATGTGTTTTGGAACAGCAATTCTTTTTCCCTAGGAAAAAAAATCGCTGGTCTGACAGTTCGAGATTGTAAGCTTTCGCTTACATAGGGTCGATTAATCAACGTTCACTTCTTTCAGTGGTCGATGATCTAATATAGACCCTATGTGTATATATATATATATATTTGAATGTTAATACACCGATCCACAAATCATCAAACTCAAAGCAAAAATCCTGAAAAGATTGTATTACAAAAAAAAAATTTAAAAAATCTGTATTTACAGGGGACAAGCCCCTCCTGCACCTTCACCCCCTGCTAAATATATCTATATATAGATGTATAGATTGATAGATATAGTTTTATATATGTACAGAGAGATTGAGATATATATAGATATACCAACTCTGAGATTGCACTACAGTAAGGAAAGGGGCCAATTTTTCACTGCCTGCTGTAGCATTATCTTGCTCAGGAAAAGCCAATACTTTTCAATCAGCTGTACTGGCTTTTTCTTACTTCAATGAACTATCTGCATAATAGCACAGCTTAAAATTAAAGACATTGGGCCAGATTCAGGAAGGCTTACACGGAGTTTAAGAGTAGTGTAAGCCTCCGTGTAAGCCTCCTGATTCAGCAACAGCCCAAATCTCCGTGTAAGAGACAGCTAACACGTCTCTTACACGGAGTGGGCGTGGAAATGCTCAATACCTCATTTGCAGCTCCAAGATATGCAAATGAGGTATGTGAGCGATCCAAGCCAAACCAGTCCGTGTAATGGACGTGTTAACTGCAGAAATGTACTCAGCTGACAATTGAGTACATTTCTGCAAAATTAAAACGGAGCTATGTCAGCTCCAAATAAAGGTGCATTTGTTATATTAAGCATGCCAATGGCCAAATATGTGGCCATTGGCATGAAAATGTTGCAAAAAAGTTATATAACTTTTTTTTTTCACGGATTTATGTGTTTAACTGTAGCACACCGCATAAGCGGTGCGCTACCTAAAACTGAAAACCGAAGCTTATAAGCCCACAATTGTGGGATTTATATATTACATGAAATGTCAATGGAGGGACTTGCAGAGCAAAAACAATATGGCCTCCGTTTAGTGGTTGTCAAGGGGGGGGGAGCTCCGTGTAAGATATGTAACTAAGCATTACTAGGCAATCCTATGTAAATGAGGCTTACAATACTGAATCACACTGCCACATAAGTAATGAGCACTTTCTGAGTCGTGTAAGAGTTAGAGAAGGGGGAGGGACAGAGTAAGAGGTAGGTGACGTCGTGGGGGGGAAGGATAGAAAGAAATGTACCAGATTGGAGGGCAATGTAAGGTAAGAGATGACAGACAGACATCAGGGAGGGAGGTGTGTCCCAACAGAACACTGGGAATGTCAAGAAATTGAGGGCATCGCTATCCCTACACTCTAAGTTTCTTGATATCGTGCATGTGGCGGTAATGCTTGGCGTGAGGCAGAGTTCTACTTGTGGGGCGTGTTGCAAACTGTTTACAACGGTTTGCTGGCGTCTGCGTGTGTAAGGCGGTGTCTGCGTTTTAGCATGAATCAGCCTAGCTAACACCGTAAGGATGTGTCTTGGCGTGTAACACCGTGTAGGGATGTGTACAGCGTTTAAGTTACTGTGAGCGTGTTTAAGCGGTGTGCACATTGCTCCCCTCAGGAAACAGAGAGGAAATAGGAAACAACCAAAATACAGAAACTGCCAGAAGATACTACTAAAGTTAATTGGTGGAAACAATTAGAAGCAGGCAATTACACAGGCAGACTAGAAGCCCAACCCAGCACTAAAAACACAACAAAGAACAGTGAAGGCTGTTTCTCACAAGATTACTGCCAGAAACTAAGCTATCAGAGTTGAAACCTGAAAAAGCTGAACTCAGAGCAGAAATGCTAGGGGCTGCCATAGCTGTTATAATCAGACATAGGCGTGCCGAGGGTGGTGATAATG